>NW_019524909.1:35221-71405 GCF_002814215.2 Seriola lalandi dorsalis
CTGCACCACAAACTGACACACTGATTGTTAATGAAATGATGTTCTTATTTACAAATCATTTAAAACCGTGTTGCTTTCTCCATTCAAATGTTGTGGGACATGTAAACATGACCAACTCTCACCTCTAACCGTTCAAAGAGGAGCAGCAGTGTGATGATGAGCTGCTGTGAGAGCACAGCGTTGTTGTTTGAACCGTTAGCTCTCGTTATTGTCTCGTTAAAACAATTCCAGCCTGGTTAGTAATGACGTGTGAGCGCGACGGCGGCCGGGCTCCAGCTTTCGACTTACTGCTGCAGCGCTCACAGTGAGCTAGAGACAACTGTACTACACAGCCCTGTCAGCGACACTGTGTGTGTGTGTGTGTGTGTGTGGTCAGCAGATTGCCAATGATACCCATAGCCTGGTTATTCCATGTCCATTATTCCCCTTGACCTTTCCGAGCCTTCTGGATGTTTTCAACCTTGATGTAATTTGTTCACTTTTTTTTAAAGTAGCTTCCTGTTCTGTGTCCTACTTATATAAACTATATATCAGTACCATGCTTGTGTTGCTTTACTTCACAGAGCTATGGGTTATCTATTCCACAGATTATAATGTTAATATATGAGTGATTTTTCTCCACCAGTTTGTCAAATTAATTAATGTAGTGTCAGGATGATAAGGAGATAGCACATTCAAATTGTAAGAGCGTGATTCTGATTTCCATGGTCTAATATTATTCAGAGTTAAGCTCCTTTTGTAAAGGAATTGGTGTCATCTTGATCAGTGTCGACTTCACAGAGAGATGGAATCAGGATGTTTGCAGTGTAGAGTACATACCTGGTCTGGCATCAGTCACAAGCCATTAAAGAAGTTGATTATAAGGACATGCAGAGTTACGGACCCACAATAGACACTTTGTTACTCTTCCCTCCATCAAACTATCAAACTGATAGGAAACAGAGACAAAGGAGCCTTCTCTCACAAACACACCATGCTGTTAGCATGTCAGAGAGACTGAACCACCAAAACAGACACCAAAATGACTGATTGTCACTAAGGTGTGAATCCTGGCCTCTCTGTGCCATGCATGAACACACACACACACACACACACACAAACACACACACACACACTAATCTCTAATCTCTTGATACAAGTCATAAACTACAACCCACATTCCAGTCCTGGGTAGTGACCAGCAGAACTCTCTTCACAGACACTGATCTGAAGAATGTAAAATTAAATTTCTAACTGTTCTGTAACTCATGAGATGTTCCTCTGTAATAGTTTAATCCCAAACTTCTGTCCCATAGAATGTTTGAAATGTAACATGTAGATTTTAAGATAATGTCCTTCATGTGACCAAACTGTCAGCACCCTTCACACAAGGTAACACACTACATGACATCCAGCATGTCCATATCATTATTATTACAGTCAAAGAACTGCTGTGTAATCTATATGTATAGATTATTAGCTTTGGGAAATGTTTATATTGTTGTTTGACCAATTAACCACTTGTATCATGATTAATTCCAGGTTTGAAGGATGTAATATGAAATCAACACTCCTATTACTGCTCTCTGCCTTTATTAGTGCAAGTAGTTTGATATGTTAATTCATTTAATGTTTTGTGGTCATGGTGGAAGACGGATGTTTGCGTTTATAAGTAAACTCTAGATTTAAATTATTCCAAAGTTCAGTGGAAAATTACTCTCTTCTCCAAGTGGAAACACAGGAGAAGATGGGTGACGCCCATGAAACATGCGCCAGCACCCAGGGGATAAAACAGTCGTGAACAATTCACACATGGCTCAGTAGCTCTGTAGCTATGTAAACTCTTAGCTCTTAGTCACAAACTCATAGCCATTTTTGCACTTAATCGTTTTGGCCGCGTCCTTTATTATTTCTTTGCCACAGGCTCCAAGTAACATTATTTTTATAAGCCAAGTCAAGACCAACTGAACCAAAGCAACAGAAGTGCCTCAGAGTCATTTTGTAGCTTATCACGTTTTCTATTTTGAAGCTTTTTGACAACTTTAGAGTCATCTGGTCAACGCCAGTCTCCTCTAAAGTTATCCAACCAAAGTGAAGAGCATTAGAGTTTATTTAGCATCAACCCGCAAGAGACGCCGGTAGATAACATCTGCACGACCTCCTGCAGAGAAGCCGAGCAGAAATCAAGAGTTCCCGAGACAGAAAGTCTCCTGGCAAACTCCACCAGAGCTGAACCGCTGAGACACCGGCAGAATCCGTCATCGTGATAACGGGACACGGCCTCCAGGAGAATCCACCTAGATCCCGCGTCTCCGGGGTTACCACGGCAACGACAGCCACGTGGGTTCCAGCCGAGGGTCTCCAGATACAGCGCAACTCACAGTAGGCCGGTCTTAACACTCTGCTCATGACTGGGTTGATGTCGAAATATAGCAATATTTAATCATCAAACCTAATTCGTAGATGTAGCATCATTAGCTGTATAGCCATAGTGTATAGCCATAACATATTCTCTCCCACCATTGCCAACTCATCACACTGCTCATTTCATTATTATTTTCATCTTTATGATTATTACACCTTGCATTTACTCTGTAGATAGTTTAGTTTAGTTAATAAACTCCTTTATTTACACCCAGTTGTTGTCCTGTTGTATTCTTTTGACGGAGAGACTGGAGATCCATTGAATCGAGAAGTCACGGCTTCCGATATGAGATTGATAAATTTATCAATGAAGGACTGGTGCCCCATTTCAACGAGAGTAAATTCTAAATCGCGGTGTTAACGCTACAGCAGAGGAGTTGTCTCTGGGCTGGATATGCTGGAAATGAGCTTCAGTAAAAGTAAAAGACAATTGCAACATCCTGCTGGAGCAGGCTTACAGATTTACGAAGATACCAAAGATACCCAAACAAAAAAAAAAAGTAAGTGGCACCATAACTTTTAAATGATTTTTTCCTGTCCTCCAGAAACTCAACATCATTAATACATCAAAATGAAGCACTTATATGCACTTGGTTTTTGTAAAGTTACATCATTTTAGACATGCTTTACACACATTGTAAAAAAACCTCTGCTATGATTCATATTTAGTTTTACATCTGGCTCAGGCCTTGAGCCCCGGTTAGCGCAGTTAGCATCTTTTATTTGTTTATGTTGTTTGTTAGCTTGTAACTGGCAGTGGCTGACACAGTGTTAGTGGTTGCGCTAATGCTAACTCTCTCTCTGTACTGACAAGGTTTCAGGTTTATTTAGCCCCGCCCCCGTCCCCTCTAGTTGACAGGATTGGTTCCTGAGGTTTGTGACGTATGAAACCCTGGCTGTCTGAATCTGTGTTTATGAGACTGTCATTGGTTCAGTGCACTTCAAGGTGGAAACACTCAGTCATGGAGTTGATGATTATTTCACTCATCATGTCTTGTATTGTATAAAAAACATCATATGGACGTTAACAAGGTTAAACACTTGAGTTTCATAGGAAGGGTCTCAGGTGTGACTCGAGTCCTCATCCCTGGATCAGACTTGTAGTAAACAAAATGACAGTTTTATCAAATTAGCCACCATTTATTTGGAGGAAAGACCTAAAGTAATCCAATCCAAAAAAAAAATCCCTCATTGCAAAAGAAAAGAAAGAACAACAAAAGATCAGGTCGTAATAATGTTGCAGCCACAGCTGAGTTTAGAAGTTTAGCTGTGTCGTCTCCAGTGACCTGTCATACATAATGGTTTAGCAAGTGTGAGCTCAGCTGTGTTAAAGCGATGACAACCTTCCTCAGGTAGAAACGATAGAAACTGCACCATCATGTTAAAGTTCTGCGCTTCAAGGTGATATTTTTTAATCAAGCTATTGACCTTTTTTATCTGGGCCATCCACTGCAGGGGATCATCGCTTCAACAGTTAAAGCTGCCTCTGACCCTCTGGCTGTACTCGATAATGTACTGTCACAATGTGTATTGCTCTAGAAAAGAGTCACCGAGTGCACCTCGAAAAAAGAAAAATTAAACACACACCCAGAGAGAAAAAAAAAAGAGAAGCTCTCATGGAGGGCTGACCACCACGACAAAGAAACTGTATCTGAATCAAAAGCAAACATGCTCTGCTGACAACAGTAAACCCACAAACTCAGAGAAAACCCACTGTCAAACGTCTTTCATCACTTTCACTGGTGCAGAAAATGGGATGGGGATGTTTTAAAAAGATGTGACGGTTTATTACAACAAAAATAACTGTCTGTCACGGACTGGCAGCAGGACACCTCAATAAGAGCCAGGAGTCTGCGACAAACATGACAAATCATATTTAATTAGAAAGCATCGCAACCGCAAGAAATGTAATTTGACTGTTTCGAATGTGAATGTTAAAGAAGAGCAGAGGAGCTGCTTCACAGCGTCTAAATGGCATTTTAAAGAAGTGTGTGCTGTTGTGAGGAAAACAGCCAACAGCAGATTAATCACAAATATAAGAGTCTTCACAGACTCTGCAGAGATTGTGAAGGACTAAGAAAAAGGAAAAACTGAACTGAACCCAATGATCAGTGCAGGCAGAGCTTGTTTTTATGCTTCATTTTTGCTCTTCATCATCACAGAATAGTAATTCCATGACATTTCATTTAGCTGCTTTAGCTGAACCACAAACACCATGGCCGGTAACAATCATGGGATAATTCTCAGTGACTCAGTTTAGTCAGATATACAGAAAAATCTAACCAGCGAAAAAAAAAAAAAAATGCAACTGCTCAAACGAGACCAGCAACAAAATCCCCCCAAGTGATAAAGTAAGCGAGTAAACTTTATTTATAGAGCACCTTTTGAAAACTGGGTTACATGGTGCTTTACAGTGGAAACATTTAAAGCTTCCTCTTCTCCTGTGTTGTATTAGTGTTGATCCAAAAGAAGATATATTTGTGGTTTCATCATTTATTCACGTATGCAACCCCCCCCCCCCCCCCCCCCACCTAAATACATAACACAGTACAGATTCATTAATAAAAGACACATTCATTCACAAACTCAACCAGGAGATGTTTAAAGTTTTATGTCCACGTCATAAAGTAACAGTAGCTCCATGTATCAAACACATGACTCTGTTTTATGTGCTTGGCATACACAATACAATACTTTGCATACTTCCTTATCATTTAACTAAACCTAAAACTCCTTAACTGCACTTACGACTGTTGTTGGGTTAGCGCTTATCTCCTGTAATTTCAGTGTTGATGTTAAAAATGATTTGGTTGGTGTGAGGCCAGAGGGCAGCTGGCTTCCCTTGGCACAGTCGTGACTAATCACAGTTTGGCAGTGGTATGACGATAGCTTCATCAAGGAATGCCAACTTCGACCTGGCCTCCTCAAGACGTGATATTAGTCTACAGAAGGTGTTTATAGCTCACAGCCACTGTAGCTTCACCACACATTCACACAATCAGTTAGATGGGCGCTGTTTTCCTATATGAGCCACAACCACATTTATTAAAATGACGACAACAGTCTGTAGTCTGGAGCTCTAGTAACGACAGGTCGATGAGCCAATCAGGAGAGGAAGCCTCTTTTCTGATTGACTGACTGTTTTCTGAGTGACCCAATAAAAATATAGTAGATTTCAGATAAAAAACTCTGAGAAAAACCAAATCCTGCACAGTTTGATGGTGGGTCCAGATGGGCGGTGACTGCTTTGTTGTGACATCACAAAGTTCCAGAAGTCCTGACGGCTGATTTTAAGGCTCGGTTTCTGAATACAGGCTGTGTGCATTTCACTGAGCGCTTTGATACTTTCACAGTATTACAGTTTTTCCCAATAGCTTTTTCTCTCAAATCTTAAAGCAGTTCTCAAAACAGTTAATGCATTTCTCAGAACACTAAATCACCTTGTTCACGTGTCGAAACCTGCAAAGTCAGTCAGTCACTTCAACATCGTCACTAATGAATTAAACCTTTTCACCAGAGCTTCGGACTTAGACTCCAAATGTTTTGATGTTTTGATAAAAACCTGACTTCAGAAAAAGAGAACTGTAAAAATAAGTTACAAATGTTACAAACTGTACTACAGTCACAACAGTAACATGTTGGAAAAATAACTATATTCTGTTTCAACATTGCATTGGTGTTTATTGTACTGTGAACATTTCAACCTGTCAACAGATCAACTGTCCTGTCACTTGACAACACTGTATGGAAATGTATACAAGCCAATAGACAGAAGAGCGTTAGATTTAGAACATGGTGTATCCAAAAAATTACTAAGCTGAAAAAAGTGTGCAAATACTTGATTTTTAGATGTTTTTGCTGTATGATATTTTCAATGCAATTTATTTTGCAGCAGATTAATGGCACTTTCCATTTTGGGTGCAAATAACTGTATCTGTAATTTCACACAATATAACTGCTGTAACCGAGGACAGCGAAATGATGAACACGGAACTATGCATCGGAAAATAGACAAAGAGAAATATGCAGTCAAACTTATGCTGTACTGTACTTATAGTACAGTAAATTCACACCACATACAGTGTATATATATATATGTGTGTGTGTGTGTGTGTGTGTGTGTGTGTGTGCGTGTGTGTGTGTGTGACTGGCCTTGCCTTTTCATACATATTTGAAGAAAGTTTAAAGTGATCTGATTGAAAACACTGATGCTGCAGGACAGTATCAAAGTGAGTGAGAGGTCTGTCGTTCTATCTGACGGAGGAACAAACTGTTTCCATGAGTTGTCGGAGTCAGATGAGAAATGCATCAACACAATGAGAAAACATCTTTAGTAGTGAACTATGAGTGGATCCAAAGGAAGCTTGTACAAATACGACGATGAATGCTAATTAGTGTGGGGGAATGATGAGCTGTTTTGAGAAGTGCAATAAGAGAGGTGAGAATGATGTTTCTGATGTGAGAATATAAACCTAGACCTGCTTTATAATCAAACAAAGCATGGACATCTTACCTCCTCGTGGTTGTCTGCCTCCACTCAGACTAGTTTCAGGTTACATCCCTTTTTATCCAGAGTCATAGAAAATATGAACCAGGTGAAAAAGAAAAAAGGAACAGTGCAATGTTGTAGGTAGACGAAAGACAAACAACACATATAAGACTTTACAGCTTCTTGAGAAAAACACACATGGAAAGAACCTTTCGTGTAAACTCGTCTGTCCTTCTTCTACTCCTCTCTTGCTGTTAATAAATTTTGTCATAGTTGCAAGTCTTCAGTAATGGCTAAAAAGTGTTTTCTGAGGTCACTGTGACCTTTGACCACCAAAATCTAATCACTTCATCCTTGAGTCCAGATGAACGTTTGTACCAAATTTGAAGAACTTCTGTCAAGGTGTTACGGAGATATTGCGTTCACAAGGCCAAATTTGTGTTTTGTGAGGTCACCACGCCCTTGACATTTAACCTTTGACCCCCAAGATCTAATTTGTTCATTAATGACTCCAAGTGGATATTTGCATTCCCTTGGGAAGTTCTCAAGATATTGTGTTCACGAGGCCAAAACCGTGTTTTGTGAGGTCACTGTGACCTTGACTAATCAGCTCATCCTCGAGTCCAAGCGAATGTTTGTGCCAGAAGTTCTGTCAAGATGCTCCTAAGATACAGTTTCCAATGGCTACAGAAAAAGAACTCCTGTCTGACAAGCAAGAGGCAAACCAGTGAAGGGCTGTCCCTCTGCTGAAGTGGTCAACAGTATCGAAGGTCGAGAATACAGAGTGCGCCATGGCTTATGAATTCATATCGACAAACTGTTGTCCGTGAATTTGTTGTAAATAAGCCTCTTTTAGTTCATCTTTGTTTTAATCCGGCTCACTGGTTGCTCCCAGCTGCAGGATCAGCTCTGTAGACAACACTGTGGCACACTCATTATTTGGTCTTACTGTATCCTTTATCAAAATTACATCCATATTTCTTTTTCTCTTTGTATATTAATTGACATTTTTAAGGTTGACATTATTACACCTCCGCAGCTGTAAAAAGGGGCTCCTACATTAATATTTAATTTTTGACTGATTTAATGCAGCCCCTGTTGAGCACATTCAAATCAAACACACCCACAATATAATTCCACTGCCAGCCTGCAGGTGCATGCTGGGATGGATAAAATGTTGAGTGAGCTGTGCACAGCTTCTGTTATTTTTTGACCACCACCTTTAGGAGTTATGATTCAGCTCAGAAATATTAAAAACTATTGATGGAGAGCAGTGAGAGGCGGAGAGCATTGGTTCTATTGTGAACTTAGAAAGAATGAGACGGTTGAACTTTGGTGACTATAGAGGAGCTCACAGACTGCCATTCAAACAGGTGAGTGCATCATACTGTCACCGTAGGAAGTCAGTGTTGAATCACCAGAGGATCATCAACTACTACATTTGTAGCGCTGGTGGTGTATATATTGTTCATGCATATATGTGTTGTCTGCTGTGTGATTCTTTATTCTGCTGTTGATTGTATGAGAAGTGTTAGGTATTTATTAATCTTCCACTTCTCCTATTATCATCAACCTTTCATTCATTGTTTTTTTTTTTTCTAATAAAATTGATCAAGGAAGGTGATAATACTTTGACGTGGAAGTCTGTTGTAAGCGTAGGTCGTAGTCGCCCCATCGTTTAATGCCGAATGTGTGAATCTGTGTCTTGACTGAATCATCTGGTGTGTGCGCGTTTTCTCACGACTTAAATATTAAAAATCTGTGAAATCTCTCATTATGTCTGTACTCACAGACATTTTTTTTTAAATCCTCCAGTCTGAGTTTGTACATGACTGTTCACACACCCAGAGGCCAACATCATGTCTAACAGTCAAACCCAAAAAGCAAGTGGAACATGTCCTTTGTAAACAGACAATGTATCACATATTAACTCAGTGAAAACAATTTGAACTTTAAAGTAACTAAATCACCCTTGAAACAGCATTACAAAGGTGTTGGATAAACTAAAGCTAAGAAGACTCCAACACTAAACACACTAAACACTTAAAAGACTTTTCTTTTTTTTCTTTTTGTTTAAATCATGGTGATCAAGGGTTCACTACACAACTCGTACATGAGGTCTATTCATGCCTGTTTTATTCCATTCAGAGAGAGCTGTGCGACAAAGCATTAAATTGCATGCAAATTAAATGAAATAATTGCATGAGCATGTAGGTCTTCTCCTAAATTAGTGCTGTCCGGTGTGAACAAAGTAAGGAACATTAATGCAAACGTCAACTCTGTATGAAAGCCAAAATGCAGCAGATAGAAAAGAAAAGGGCTTTAGATTCATGTAGAAGCTGCTTCAACTAATTCAACTTGTTTTTGGCTAAAATAAGATCAAACATGTCTGAAAACTGTCTGTAACACCCCCGACCTCAGATTAATGGACTTCTGCAAACCTTAAACCTCTTATCGCTGAGGATCCTCGTTCTCTTCGCTCCTGCCTCGAGCTAACACGCTGTTCTACACAGCATCAAACAATCTCATTATCACAGTGGACATTCAAACTGAAAAACAGGAGGGGAATAAAGAAGGTACTGTTGCACCCCCTGAAAACACTTGCTGAGTTACTAACATTCGTTTCCCTGCTGTATCAGCTTGCTTGTTAAAAGATGGCACCACCTTCCCCCTCTTTCCCTGACCCTCATTAAAACAGTCCCACAGATAATGGTGATAATACAGAAGAGGACATTTAAGAAAGAGGGAAATAAAAGGTGCAGCCACAAGCTGAAAGAGTTTGATCCTCTATGAGAGAAGGGTTTATTTAACTTAATAGTATTATTAACATAACTATTGTTCAGAACGGCCCATTAGAAGTGTTCTCCATCCTGAACAACCATACAGGTCCCTCTGATACGACCCATAGGAGTGTTACCTGTAATAGTGCTCCTATGGCGGCAGGCGTACCACGCGTACCTCGGTTGTCAGGTTACAATGATATACACATGGACTGTACCGACAGCGGTGTACCTACCTTCATCACCAGGGTTACTATAATAACGGTCATGGCTTGGTTAGGTTTAGGAAAAGATCATGATTTGGGTTAAAATAATTACTTCCTCAACATTACATGATCTTTGTTGTCATGGTTACATATGTCTCATATTCATCCATCCACTACAACCTCCCACTGACGTGGACTTCGTCTCTCTTTATACTACGTCACCGCACTTTCCCCTTTGCTCCTGTCATCATTACTACGACCACTAGATGTCGCCTAGCAACAGAACTTGACTGCGGGTCAAAATAAGCTGCTGCACAGACGAGTAAGGGGCTCCTTTTTTTTTCTTTTTACAGGACAATATAGCAGTTGGTTGAGGTGGAGTCACTTGTTGGGTTTGTGATACTGTAGGGAGGGTTGATAAATGTGAAGGAGAGATCAGTCAAAACATCTGTCATCAGAAATATTTGTCTCAAGCTGATTAGTTAAAGGTGCTATATGTAAGTTTTTACTATTGCTACATAGCTAACGCATTAATCAGCATTTCAATCAGTTCTCTGTTTCTACTGAAGTTAGCATGCTAACCAGCTAGCCAGGGTCTGGCCAGACAGTTGCGTCACTTTTCCTATACCAAGTCACAGTAGCGTCCGGTCTACCCTGAAGAAGTAGCTGTAAAACAACGGCTGAAGCTCTTGGAAAGACTGGTAAGTGAACCGCAAATGTTGCAAAGTAGCAACTGAAAAACTTAAATTTATTTCCATTTAAAGTGTTTTTTTTTCCAATATGTCTTTGCCCTGTTGGAAAGCAGTATACAAATCTTTACAGTGAGGAAGTGAGAAATTTAAAACAGAATCACCAGCGATGCTCCAAATACCCAGAAATCCCCCTGAAGTCGGTCTTATTTTGTTCCTGAACTTTGAAAGCTAAACTTTTAAAACATTCTGATCAAAGTCACGTCTAAAGTGTTTCTGACTACTTCTCTGTGTTTTGTCAGGGGACGCAAGACAGGCAGCCATTTTGGCAAAGGCTTTGATAATGCTAATGAACTTGGCCCAGTTCCCCTGGTCAGCTTCCAGGAGAGAGGTGTACCTGCTATGGCCTCAGGCTAGACGCCACACTGGTGACAAGGTATCCTCACAGGTGAGACCTGCTGCTCCTTACCTCATTCATCCTGGATATATTTTATCAATCAGTATTTAAGGCTGTAATGTGTGAACAGTCCTGGCCTACTTTATAACAAGCTCTTTCTTCATTGAAACAGAATTTTCCATTTATTTGGAGAAAACAAATCATTAATAGCCAACGGTTCAGATTTGGATCTGATTACAGAGATCTGATAAACTCTAAACTTTCTAACTCCACACCTCCAGATTTTTTAACTTTTCAAACTTGTAGTCTTCTGACCCAAACCATCACCTGAGGACATTTCTGAGACTTCATACAGCTCCTTCTGCAGACACAAAGGCTTTACACAACTTTGTTGAAATATGCAGTAGAGCTGGCCAACAATACCACAAACCTGTCGGACCCCATAGACAGTATCCACAGACATTCCCTCCATCAGATGATATTGAAGGCTCATGAAAATCTCCATAATCAAATGGTAAATGTTAAAATCTGTTGGGATAATGATGCTGTAGATTCCGCAGTTGACCTGCATCTTCCATGATAATCAAGACAAGTTGTTTCAGGTAATACTCTGATCAAGCCGCTGAAATCATAATGAAACACTTGTTTCCCAGAGTGTCCAATCAACAGGAGAGTTAAGGTCTGACACAGCTTCAGAAGATGTCTCTTAGAGAAGGCTCAAGAGAAGTCAGTAAGGTGTAGACTGGTACTCTTAACTCCCAGCATTTTAAAAAGGGCACAACTACGACAGCAGAATACAGATATATAGTTTTTCTTTTAAAAAGTGAGAGACCTCTTCACTGTCTCCTTTACTACTGTTTATTTTATATTTATCTCATGTGATATACACCTGAAACACCTGGAGAAGGCAGTAAACACTGTATTAACTTTAAGGTGTTTTCAATTCCCTCTCTAATTAGATCTCTAGTCAGGTCTGCATTGTCGGGAAACTGCCAAAATATCCCACGAAGAGCTGGTAAAAAGCTGCACGAAGGAAGATTACACCATTCCACATGTATAGTCTCATAGTAGCAGGTACTTTTATGAGCCACACAGTAGAAGTATAAAAAACAAAGGCATCTGCCACAGCATTAAAGATAAGAAAAAGAAAAATCGGAGTTTCAGCCACTTCAGTTGTAAATCATCCAACCTGCACGCATGTAGCAGCCTATTCAAAATACTACCGTACTATTGAGAATGTTGAAATTATTTTACTTTTTCTTTCATTTTCCATGTCTTTTCTATGACTGGAAAACTGGTCAGCTGTTTTCCAGGTTGTCCAAGAAGGCATGGGAACCCTGAGTCCTGTAGAGGCTGATGATCCAACTAGTGATTAGAGACAAACCAGCTTCTCAGAATTCCCCTAATTCCAAATAATCGATATTGGTCCGTACAATGATGGCACACTGTGACGGAGGTTGAGTTGGAGCGTGAAAAACAAAGATGAGAGCACAAGACAATCCACGGAGCAAGGAAGCTGAGAGGTAAATTAGTAAAAGAGGGGGAGAGAGTTTGTCAGTGTGAACTACATGGAGAATTAGATACACATAAATAGACAGAACAAAAATATAAACACAACACTTTTCTTTTTGCTCCCATTTTTTCACGAGTTGAAATTAAAGCTCTAAGACAAAATCTGTGTCAGTGAACGTTTCTCTCTTTTCAAGATCATCCCTCCACACGTGGAATATCAAGATGCTGATTACACAGCATGATTACTGCACAGCTGTGACTCACTGTGTGACCTGAGCAACAAATGTATTTTTGTGGGGAGAGGGTTGTGGATCAGAAAAACCAGCCAGTTTCTTGTGTGACCGCCATTTTGCCTCATGCAGTGCGACACAGAGTTGATCAGGTTGTTGGTTGTTGGAACGTGGCTCCTCTTCAGCAGCTGGGTGAAGTTGCTGACAGGCTCCATGTCTGGCGACGACAGGGCAAGAACCGGGAGGTCGGAAGCTTCCGGGAACTGCGTACATGATGCTGCAACATGAGGCGATGGCGGCGGATGAATGGAAGGACAATGGGCCTCAGGGTCTCATCACAGTGTCTCTGTGTGCATCTTTGATTTCAACTCATGAAATATTGGCGTAAACAAAAAAGTGTTCAAATTCATTTATATTTTTGTTCAGTGTACATTGTCGAGCGGATCACTTTATCCTCTGCATTGCTCAGTGAAACACACGTGTCTAACTAGCACTCACTATAAACTTTTGTTGCACTTCTTTAATACAATCTCCTTGCACCTATTAAATAGACATAGTACTTAATATTTACACTAAGGTTCCTACTGCACTGAAGCTGTACTGATGTCCTTCACTTGTAAGTCGCTTTGGATAAAAGCACCTGCCAAATGAGTAAATGTATATAGTGTCATAAACAGAACACAACAACAATAGATGTCTACAAGAAAAAGGAAGAAACAAACAGAGAAAGAAAGTGGAGGACAATATAGGTTTTGGGTTTTTATGTTTTCAGGTTGTCTTGTGAACATGATATCTCTGTAACGCCTTCACAAAACGTCCTCAAATCTGGCACAAACATTCACCTGGACCTTAAAGATGAACTGATTAGATTTTGGTGGTAAAAGGTCAAAGGTCGAGGTCACAGTGACCTCGCAAAACACGGTTTTGTCCTTGTGAATACAATATCTTGACAACTTCCCAAGGGAATCCCTTCACGTTTGGTGCAAATATCCACTTGGACTCATGAACGAAGTCATTTGATTTGGGTGTTCAAAGGTCAATGTCAGTGTGACCTCACAAAACACTGTTTAGCCATTACTCAACATGTCATGCAGCAATTATGACAAAATTTCAGACAAATGGTTCAAAGATGACACTGGATAAACAGGGATGTAACCTGAAAGCAGTCTGAGTGGAGGAGGCAGACGACCACCAGGAGGTGAATCTACTTTTTTAAAACTATGTTTCTTATCAGTCTTTCAATTGTATGGAAGTGTGGAAGTAAATCAATGAAGTACACCTTTAATGTTACATGCAGTTAATTCTGGGATAAATCTGGGCTGCAGATACTACAGTTATGTTTTCTTGTTCACCTGACCAAGTGGTGAATTGTCAACATGTGTCATTCAGTCCCTGACTGCATCACAATAAGAACATGAATTCAGGACATGGAGAATGTAACCAAAGACACATTCTAATTCAACATGTTGTGGAGGACAGAGATCAGCTGGTCAGTGTGATCCCTGTTTGTTAAGATGAGTGAAAGTGTTGCTGCCCACTGTGGATATAATATAATATTCCTCACAGTGCGACAACAAACCCTGGGTGTCCTCTGTAGACAAAAGTGCTTCACTTCTAAATAATTACAATATGCAAATGAGGAAGACTCAAGCGTTTAGCCATTGTGAGAGGTTAAAAGCTGTATTATCGCATGAAGTGCGTGTGCAAGCAGGATCAAAGCTGACAAAACATCCATTTGTTCACACATCAAACAGCCAGACGCCGGCTCAGAATCACACATCGGCAACAAGGATCAAATCAAACATGGAAATATTTGTGATGAACATAATAGAAGCTCCGTGGGCGTTTTTCTTGTCTGAAGTCAGAAGCAGGATTAAAATGGGTCGAGTAGATGGGGACAACATCAACAAGTTTACTGTAGACTTCCTGATTCAAACCAAAGGGGACATGTTGATGACTTTCACCTTCATATCTCTTTATTGTTCATTTTATTGCATCATTTCCCACTTCTGTCCTAAACTTGTTGTGACTACAAAAGCCTCAAAGATCAGGGTAGAAATTCAGTGGAAGTCTAAACCTTTTTTCACTCAGGAAGACGTAAAAATAACAGCAATAAACTTTCCTGAAACCCAGCTCACCGACACACCTTTTACTGGTTTTTCTGTTTCCTTTCTGTCTGTCCCTTGTGGCTCAAGCATTTAATGATGTTATCATACGGTCTCTTGGATGACATTTACACAGGTGTGTGCAGTTATAACACTTATTGGTTTGGGTTATATTATGTGTCAGGACGGCCCGTGCTGCTGCTCGGTTAGCTGCACTTTAAGGTCTAATATAGGTTTAAACATGAAATGTGTGGGACTAAATCATTGCTCCTCAGAGGCTGCAGTTAAATTGCACCTTTCATTTAGTCTGAACCAGCTGCTGGTTTCCTGTGGAAATCACCTAAATGCCAACAGACACTGAGGTCAGAGTCTGAGGTAAACTACAACAGTTAGTTCAGACCAAGTCATTTGATTGGACGCGAGTCATTCCATGAGTGCTGATATAGAGTACAACAGCACTAGGACTTTTAACTCATGTATCACTCCGCCTCACAGGTGTCCTATTAACCATTAATTAGCGTTACATTAACGGTCGTTATCTGTCTGGTCTGAAAGCGCACTAAAAAGTTACTGGAGATCGTCCACGGAGAGCAGAAAACACTTACACGTTTTGTGATCCAGTTTCTCCACAAATTTGGATTCAGAATTGAAGCTTATTGTAGAGCATGACAACGAGACAGGGCATGTGTTTGTAAAAAATCCATTGAATATGCGAGTGAAGAGGGTCCTTAAAAGGTTATCGACATGATCAATCATTTAAATTCTAACCTTAACCCCGAGATAACCTTCTCTGAATAAATAATGTTTAATTAGTCATGTTGATTAATTATTAATAATTAAGACAAATTGAGTGCAGATTGTAGGTGTGTAAATTGACTAATACAATAATAATATGAAGTTATACCAACTACTACTACAAATAATAATACATATGCATACTGTTAATGTAAAATGAGGGTTATAGTCCAGTATCCGTGAGCTTTTGAAATGTTGCAGTTTTTAACTCATCTTTGAAGAAATGTACATAACCTTAAAACGATAAGCCTGATGTTGTGTTTTATATCAATCTTTAAATTCTATGTAAACATGTTGGTCTCTATTAATACTTTCTGACTTTGCTGCCCTGTCTTTGACTCTAACCTCTCAAAATGTGGAGTGTCTTTTTTAAAAACAGATATTTCCTGTAACAGCTGGATCCTGCAGTTTTTATCCAAAGTTGCTCAAACAGGAGGGAATAGTGTATTTTTCAGGGACTATTTTCAGCTTCAGATTACATTAAATCCACATTTGTTGCTGCTGCGAGTACTTGCAGCAGCAGGACAGTGTGTGAGGGATTGATTCCAAATAAACAACAGAGCGTGTGTGTGTGTGTGTGTGTGTGTGTGTGTGTGTGTGGTTATGAAAGACCATGTCACCCGGTGCAACAGTGTAGCTCACTGATGTGCTGCAGGTCTGAATCACATTCTACAGTTACACACATGGCAGGCCTTCTGAAAACCACCATGATAATCCAGAGTAACTGGGACATTTGCTGTTGAATATTTGAATTTGTGCCATTTTCTTGTAAATGATACGACGACCACAGACTGAATTCAAATTGGGAGATAGTCAATGAAACCAAAGCTATCTACGTGGCACTGAAGGTACATGAGGAAATTTGTTGTGTTTTGTTATTTGGTTGAGAAAATCAGAAATCTTCCCCGTCATGCTTGTTCATGCACGTTTATGCTGTGTCAGTGTGTAAGCATTCATTCATGTGGACCTGCAGCTCCTGCACCCTCACACTGTCACAGTCAGCATAAAGCTGTGAGTTTGCATTATGCAAATGTCTGTTAGTTCTGTACATCGTCTTTAAATTGATAACGCCGGCATGCCCGCTGTAAATTACACTCATAAATCTGACCAAGGTGCTTTTAAATGTGCTCATTAAGAAGCTAATGTTTCGTCCTCCTCCCCCTTCCCTGGGATCAACATTACCTGTGTGATTGGATATGGCAGGATTATTGATTATGGGCGATTTGAATATGCGAATGAAACGTGAGGGAAGTATCTTCTATGTGATGTTTATTCATACAATTTATCAGTCATGTTAGGCTGGTATTGGCCTTGATCAATCAGTCTGAAACACTGAAGGGTGATAAAGTGATGTTTCCTCTTTAGCCTTTTGATTATTGGAAAGACTGGTACCGCTTTACAATAGGACGACCATTTAAAGGATTTGTGAATGGTTTATAACTAGTTTATTAATGAACTTGTTAACATAACTTGCCCACATGTCATATCTGCACTGTTAAGCCTTAGTTAACCACTGTGAGCATCTTAACGTTCTTAATTGTTCTGCACAGTTGATATTAAAGTAGAGATGCTTTCTGCTGGTTGCTCTCTTCTTCAGGACTTCAGCACTCCAGCTAGAACACAGGTGGGAACCTTCCTTTACCTGGTGAACTGCTCACCTATTCTTTGTCCCACTGTTCACATCTCTGTGATTCTCCCTCCATCCATCTTCATGTTTCTTCATCTCATTTTACAACCATTTATTATCAGTTACAAACATTTGTAACTGGCGAAAGGACTTATTGTAAAATGTGAAACACATCATTATTATGAAAGGAGCTACAGTATATGCTTTAGGCAAGTTTTTCTATTGCTACATAGCTAACATTAGCATTAGCAGTTGTTTACTTACCATGGCCTTCAGCCATCATTGTGTTTACATTACAAGAGGTTAAAATAAGTCTTCTGAGCAGCTGCTTCATCAGGACAGACTGAATGTATCAGGAGGTGAAGAGACTGAGCTAGCTGGTTAGCATGCTAATTTCAGAAGAAGAAAAAAAAAGAAGAAAAGTAAAGGAAGTGATGTTCTCATAGATAATAACAAATAATAGTAAATTATTATAAAGATTAATGAGTATTAAGCATTAACTTGATCCTGCCAAATAGTGATCATCAATGTATGAAAACTGTGTTATAACTTGTTTATAATAGTTTATTCATGATTTATAAAGTGTTAACAACTGAATTAATGAGCTCATTATAAAACATTTATAAATCTTTTATAAGAGTAGTCTTATTGTCAAGCGGTACAGAAAGACTCAAACTACACTGATTATGAGCAAATGTATTATTTTCTTTCATTCAGAAAGCCAGAAACTGTGTGTGGTGCTGAAGCTGGTGTGTCGGTGCTGGAGTGATGCTCCTTAAAACACAACGTTTACTGCAACAAAGTGTTTTTCCTCTTTGCAATTAACCTGACAGGAGGCCCTTCCCCCAGGTAGGGAGAGAACAGTGACATGCAGGAAGCTGATGATGCAAGCAGGGCATCAGCACAAAGGGCTCTGGAGAGAAGCTATCCTTGGCTAGCCTGCCGTTAGCGAGTTGCCATTGACCTTGTCCTTTCTCCTGCACCAGCGACTGTAGAGGAATTAGATGTAAAATGTGGACAGAGTGGAGCCTTGTGAGGTCGGAGAAATCAAGGAGAAACGCTCAGAAATGAGAAGTATTAATTGTTTCTCTAAGTCCTTGGTCTGACCAGGAAGTAAAATACAGGTGACTTATACTGTATTCTTACTGGACTCCTCAATAGCAAGGTGTGAAGAATTACTATGCAGTAATTTAGGGACCTGTAACAGAGAAAATCTTACTTTGTTTGATTAATATTTCCTGCTGAGAGATATGGATGACTGCACTCAGACTTGGTTGCATTGCTAAAGCAGTTTGTTATAAATCCATGTAGGGAGGAGTTCTTTGACTTTCCTGTAGCTCTCGGCTCTGTCGTCATTAATCAAGGGGCTCTGTACTGTATGTTCAAGCTGTGCTAGTAGTTTAGTGTCTGTGCTTGGATAGGGGGGTGGGATCAGAAAGAATACATTATCATACACTGTAAGTGGGTATGACAAGGAGGGCTGTGATGATTGCAACCAATCATATTCACTGCCTTCATCCCCTTTACACACAGGCCTCCTCCCATCATGATGACATTTAATCTCCACAAGCTGTCAACCTTCACACACAGAAAATACTGCAAGTCTTCTGGCTCAATACCGTCTCCAGCCAACATCTACTCGCCCGCTGCAGGTAAGACAGCACGGCCACCATCATTGTGAGAAGGTGGATGGCGACTGATCGGGCGTGTCATCCGAAGAGAGCAGGGCAACATCACCTGAACTGCCCCTCATTGGACGGAAAACAAAAAAAGAGGCAGGACCCAAGAACACCTGGTGCTGGACAGTGGAGGAAGAGCTGAAGACCCTACACCACATCTGGGGTACAGATGTGGTGATCCTTTGTTGCTGCCCTGCATGCCAACAGGCATAACAGACAGTATGTAATTAAAAGTAACTAATCACATTATTGTCAACTGTTCAGGTTTAGATGAAAGTAAATAAAAGACACTCTTCTCTACACAGTGCTAAAACTTAGAACAATTTCTTGTACATTCTCGTTTAAACTTAACCTCATCTCATGCGTACACATTTCAGCAGTTGCAGGTTCACCCAATGTATCAGACATACAGTCATTTACATCTTTTGGCCAGTAAAATATCTTAATACAAGCATTCACAGGATATTAAACAGCAACATAAGCATCAGAAGCAGCGGAAATCTACTACAAAACATTATGTTAATATCATGTTCATTTAGTCTAGTTAGAGTCTGAAGTACTCTCCTTGTCCTACTATTCTACCTGTCAAATAATATGAATATTCACCTAATGTATTAAAACAAGGAAAACATTGTATTACGGTCTGTGTTGAGACAGCTGCAGGTTACAATGCCTTGTAGTCTTTGGTCTCAACTAGTGTTGGTGGTTTTAATGTCTTGTTTATTTATTTGCTGCCACCACAAACAATTTCCTCTGTTAAAAAAAAAAAAAAAAAATTCTAATGCTGGAACTTTTCCAGGAACCCAGGAATCTTTCTGGAACCCATATGAACTTAACCTGACAATTGACTTGAGTCTAATTTTAAAGTTCCTATATTTTACACTTTTGATGATGATTTTGATTTTGAATTGATGTTAAGTCCAACTATGATATTAGAGAATGTTTATTTTCTTTAATAGGACTGAGAGAGAGAGAGAGCTAACATTACCTATTGCTGAGCCAATCAGAAGAGAGGAGGCTCTGAGCCTCTCTGGCGGGGCTTGGGGCATGGCTGAGAGCTGTGACTGCTTTGTTGTGACATCACAAAGTTCCAGAAGTCCTGACGGCTGGTTTTAAGGCTCAGTTCCTGAATACAGCTTGTGTGCATTTCACTGTGGACTGAGGCTTTGATACTTTCACAGTATTAATATAGAACCTAGACCTGATCTATAATAAAACTACACATGGACAGAGACCTTTATACTATATGGACCTTTAATTCCAGGCTCCAAAGATATTACTGTGTGGGGGTAAGAGTACTTTCTAGTGACCTAGCAACTACTGAGGTGAAGTTTGTGTTGCTGACCATCACTGATTGTCTAAATACGAGCCCCAAATGCACTCTTGCTCAGTTCCTTGTACTATCTCCCAAACCTTCTTCTTTTTTTTTTTCAATTCTGTTTTTATTGTGATTTTCCTGGTTTACATATTCATTCACACATCAATTCACCAGTCTCATCCATTCATCTGTAAATTACAACTGAATTGCACAGTAATACATCCACGATTCCACTGACCATACAGATAGGGATGATTGGACCTCCCTCATCACACTAAAGATGAAATTATTAAAATACAAAAATTGAGAACTTAACTCCTTAGGCTTAGAACAAGAATGCAGGGGTGCACATCTGTTATACTAGAGAAAAAAAAACAACAAAATACTGATGCATAAGGGTTGAATAGGAAAAGCATAGATGAAAAAAGAAAATGGATATAAGACCTGGTACTAGACAAACGATGGACGGATCGGAGTGACATATCTAATCCATCTATCCCATCTTTTCAAAAACAGATCCTGTTTTAGTCTTATAGCAAAAGTAATTCTTTCCATCTTAAAAATGTTATAAATGATGTCAAACCACTCGTCCACTGTAGGTTTTTCTGATTTTAGCCACTTCCTTGTTATAGCTTTTCTAGAAGCGGCACTTAGAATCTGAAATAAGTATTTGTCATCATTTTCCGATGGTAAAACTCCTAAATATAATGATACAAAAGTAATGTCTGTCTGAAATACTTTTTGCAAAATGTTGTGGACCTCCTGCCAGAAAGTCAACAGTATTGAACAAGACCAAAATATGTGAAAATGATTTGCCTCTAGGCATCCGCATTGTCTCCAACATAGAGATGAATTGGAATAGTGTTCCCAAACCTCCTTCAGTTGCAGTGGGAACACAAACTGGATTGGACGAAAGGAACTTTTAGGACTTTGAGTTTTTGTCGCGTACCGATCCATAATACATGCTCATAATAAGGTTTTTACATTTTCAGTTTCAAATCAGCATCTCAGACTTCCCATCCAACTGTAGCTGGACCTGCATCCAGAGACTGATCATTTCACACAGTTAATTGAACCAGTCACTCACTACCCCCTCACAATTACTGCTGCAAATCATATCTTTAATAGAACACTGGGTTTAATCTAACATGCATGCTCACATAAACCTCAGAGTCATTTATTCAGGGGAGAGGGTTAATGCTTTGGCAGACTGCTGTTAATTGAGACGCAGGAAAGGCTCCCCCGGCTCCCTCCTGCAACATTCCTTGAATATGGAGGGATTTTATTTGCCCTCTCCTGGGCCTCAGCAGCCATATGGTGCTGGGAATGCTTTTATCCACAGAAACAACAACGCGAGAGGAGAGCTGCAGCGTGTGAAAGGTGCTATTGTTAAAATGGCAAAGAGGAATCAATACTATAACGTGAGTAACATGTGTCACATCATGCAAATGACAGCACTTATACGTTAATGTCAGTAATTACACAACATAAAGAGCCCCCATAAAAAATGTAGTTGCATCCTTCTGAAGGACAAACTGAAGACAAGCTGACAGCTACAAAGACCAGACAAACAACATATGAAGAGGTGAACTTAAACTTGAAATTTATATGTGTTAACTGGATGGACCCCATTGAGAAAAGGAACATTCACATGTAGCTTTTCGTTTTTCATTTAACCCTAACCCCGATCTCTGAAAAATGTCTTGTTCAGTTTCAAACAGCTGTTAGACCAGATCATGTGAATGGATTTTTACAGACCCAGAGTCTCCTCAGAACATGACATCCTCGGACTCAAGGATCAACTAATTAGATTTTGGTTGGTCAAATGTCAAAGGTCAAGGTGACCTCACAGAACACACAAACTCACAAATTCATACATTTATGTCACAATTTAACTGAAATGTATAAGAGGGTAAAATGAAGTGATGACATTTTATATCCAAAAGGTCAAAGGTTAACTTCACTGTGACATCATAATGTTCTGTAAAAACACTTCTGGCCATTATTCAACACTGTAACTCAGGAAGGAGAGACTGTGACCATGTTTACTTTAACTTAGCTGGTTGGTGGAGGAAACAACCAGGAGGAGGTGGTTCTTGTTTTACTCAGTGTTCCTCTGTCTAATTTTACACTGTGCTGCCAATTTTTGGTTAGCTCTCTTTTGCAAAAAAGAGAATGTATCTTAAATAAAGTTCAAATAAATACAATCAAAAACAAACAAAAACAATAATAATAAATTGAGCAGGAACCAATTTTAACAAGCAAAACAGCTTCAATAGACAGTTTGTGAAATGGTAACTGTGCTGCATAGTCTTTACATTTCTCTTTCTAAAGCACAACAACCCCCCCCCACCCCAGATGATGAGTTTTTTTTAACTGGTTATCTTTGATGCCTAAAACCCACAACAACATTAAACACGGACTATGATCTGAAGTAAGAAGATTTTGATGTTTAAAGTGAAACACATGAAAGAAGTGTTTTTCTGACACAGTTAAAGGTTGTGATGCTTCCGTGTGGATCACTGGCAGGTAGATTTGGAAATATATAAAAGCCCAGTAGACAGGAGAATGTGAGAGCTTTTGTAGTGTCTGAGTCAGCATGTGAGGCACACTACATCCCGACCCTCAAAGCATCTCGGTAGAAACTATTCGTTTGTTCATTATCAGCCAATTCAGGCGGTTCACCACCGTGAAACTAGACAACTACATGTCCCATGTGCCTGTTCTGCAGAGACACGGAGACAAACTGACATTTTTTTCTGGACATATGGCAAATAGCTTCCTCCAGCTTCACAAAAGCAGGAAGAGCCGGTGATGTCGGTGTCATTAGCGTCTGTTACATATGCCACACACATCTGTGCGGGCGCTCTGTGATAATGTGGATGGTGTTTAGAGCATCACACAGCTGCTGTCCTCTGTCGACTTTACCGACGATACGGATGAACCGCACTTTTTCATGTGATGCGTTTCTACAAATCGACATATTTTATTTTCCTTAGTTTTCCCCTCGAACAGATACGAGTTCAAATTCAGAGTTCGCCTGTTTATTTCCCGGAGTTTAAAGGAATGTTTTAGTTATATATTGGTCTTATTAGTTTTGTCATTTTTTTAAACACATTTGTTGATGATTCATCCGTTGAATCTTATTACTTGTGCTGCTGTGAAGCTCCTCCACAGGGATCGTTTACGTTCCATCTCTTTTCGACTTATTTGATGAAGATTGCAGTGTGTGTTTTTTTTTTTTACTCGCATGTAGGTCACAATCCAGCTGCGTTTTGGCCATAAATCTGTAAAACGCAGTGCCATATAGAACAATTGTTGCTTTTGCCTCAGGGGTCACTCCCACATTGCCCCTTCGCTTTTTTTTATCCCAGCAGCCCTCATCTTTGTTCTCCAAAAACCCACATTTATGTAAAGCCGGCTGGTTGAGACTGCCAATGTGCTGTCGCAAAGAACAAAGAGCACGCTAAAGAAACAATATTGATTGTTGCAGATATGGTTTTTCTCTTGATTTAAATTCTAGGTCACAGCCCACAGGCTTCCTCTCCGACACTTTTCCTCAAGAACTGCAGGACATGTGAGCGGCAGCACAAAGAGCTGGAAGCTACGGATGAAAGGAAGAAAATAGAAATACTGAGTGAGAATGAGGGAATGTTTGAAGAATAAATCTGTGGTATCACTATATGTGAACTAAGATCATACTGCAGATCCAAACACTCTTAGACATCAACAAAAAGATACTTTTGTCTTTTGAAACTCCCTTTCAGAACTACACATGCTAGCATTTTCTGATCTCCTGCTCTTTTCATTAGGACGACATGGAGCTCCATATCTACCTCTGTATAATAATAATGTGAGGATGTCGGGGAGCGAGATGGGACACAATGAAACATGATTATGTTTCTCAGTTTATTTGCATGTCTCTGTATGGCCTGTGCAGACCAGGCAGTGCTAACGGCAGCAGCGGCATGTGCAAGAGGACTGCAGTCGGTGAAGTGGAATAGAGATTGGAGGGTGTGGGTGATTAATTATTGTCATCTTTATCATTGATCTCATAGATCTCAAAACAGCTGTGTGTGTGTGCAGCAGAGTACAATGTGTGCTTGGAGCTTGCGGTGTTGAGAAGACAGAGCCACAAACCTGCATGTCCTGTGTTATTTGTGGAGATACTAATAATGATTATATGTTTCTCATTTCAAGGAAAATAATGACTAATGTGTTTTTTTCAAAATGCCATCTTCATGATGTTTTGAGTTTCTATATTGGCAGCCAGGAAAGGCTCTGTGCAAACAGTAATTTATTTATTTGATAAATGAAATTATTTTTAAAAATAAGAAAGAAAAAGGGCAAGTTCTCTCTGGGAGGCAAAGCTGCAGGTGCTTCAGCCCCTCTGAGGTCTGTTTGTGCACATGCCTGAATAACCACACTGACTGTCCACACTGGCAGCAAATAGCATCTGCCAAAATAAAAAAACTAAAAAAAAACTAATTCATTCACTTGTTTCCAGAGATGACAAAATAAAGCATCTTTCTTCTCATTTAAGCTTTGATTTGAAGCTAACACCAGTCAAATCTAAAAATGTCAGAGCGGTGCATGTACTCTGAGGGAGGTGTGGAATACAATACATTCTCTTTTTACCTTTGTGAAGCCTTAATCCTTGACATCTTCCTTTTTTCACCTCCTGAAAAATTGATATTTGCTTTGAAGCCAAACTGTGGATGCACCCGTCACCCAGGAGACGCTCCTCACATCGACACACACACACACACACACACACACACACACACACACACACACTCACTATAGCATGAACACACATGGTGCGGTGAAGTTGGATGTTCAGCCTTGAGTGTCTGACTCCTCCATCCTACATGTTCCTATGAGGTTACAGAAACAGACAGTAATGGTTTCGGAAAGCATGATTGATGAACACAGCACACTGTCCTCACCTTGGACACACACACGCACACACACACACACACACACACACACACACACACGCACACATGCACACGACACCCTCATTTCATAGAACATTGCTAAATGGAGGTTTACACCTATTATCATAATATCAGGGACATCTCTGGGAGAAGTCAGATGGCGTCTGTAGCTACAGGGAGGAGCTGATGGGCTGCAGCACTTAGAGCAGACATGAACCATCTCGGTGGCGGAGAGAGGATGGAGGGATCGTCAGTTTGTCACACCAAGGAATCGACTTGTATGGGGAGTTCTGCAAAATTCAGATTTCTACAAACAATGAAATATTATTTAACAATTATGAATATGGAACAGTTCTGACTTAAAAGGGTCACGGCAGCATAGTCAATACGTTTTGAAACTTATTCCGGGGCTGCAGCTTCACTCTGTCATCCTGGAACAATGATAATAACAACAACGATAATAATAATAATAATAATAATAATAATGACACATTAGCTATTCCCTTGTTCACAGAGTGGGCATGCAGCACTACTGCTACTGGTCCCTTGTCCTCATCTGAGACACACATGTGTTTGACATGTTATTATTTTACTGTTTAATGTAAAGAATAAGTGCTGCTGATTATTTTTGTTAGTTTCATAATTTCCATTATAAAACTTGGTGAAATGATTTCAGGTTGTGTGTTATTACTTCTTGATTATTTTATCAACACTGTGATAAAGCTGATGGCTGTGATAATGGTCACTATAATCATGATAAAAAATGTTAAACCGTTTCATCGCTAAGTGTAAGTATTCACATTTTTTAAATGACCTTTTATTTTTGAATGAATTCTTAAATCTTTTGATGAACAAATAAAATGTTTGTTTCCATAGAAGAGAACAGTGATGGTATGATCACCTAACAACACAAATTGTATTTACAACACACTGTACACTCTGTGTGTGTGTGTGTGTGTGTGTGTGTGTGTGTGTGTGTGTGAGTACACCGCAGTGAGAGCAGATGAGTGGATCTTTTATTTGACTTTGCAGGGGTGTGGGTCAAATGTTCTTCGACCCAAACGGTGATGTCGCAGTGTGTGTGTGTGTGTGTGTGTGTGTGTGCGTGTGTGTGATAATTGCTGTGGGACACGGCCAACCAGAGAACACACATATCGATCAGGATGTTAGGTGAGAGTGTTTCCTTTCATCCAGCGGCCAACAGCTCCAGAGTGCTGCTGGGGTTGCCTTGTTTTGCACTTAGCTAATTGCCTCAGTGAGAAGCCGAGCTCTCCTCCAGCTTTACCACTGTCCACTCTTTATTGACATTCGCTCACGGTGTTTGGACAGAGAGAGAAGTATATATTGCTTTCTTCTCAATCTAAAAACCTGGAAACACACGCTCTCTGGTGTTGTTCACCAGAAGAGACAGAACAATGTTAAAAAGGAAAAACAGAAAGTTTGTTTGTTGAAAATTCAACCTTGTCTCTGAACAACCTCCTTCTCCTGCGTTAACAGGAACTTCTGAGAAGAAATAAAATGCTGACCGGATCACAAGTCTCATCAGTGAAACAAGAAAACAGTCATATTGAACATGTTCAAAAGTCTCAGTAACTCAAAGATGATCATTTAAAGTGAGACCGACAAGGACAGATAAGCCTGTACTCACTGCATCACACATGTATATTGCGGCTTAACTTAATATTTAAAAATCAACTTCATCAACAGGAAAAAAGTCAGTTCACAGTTATTAAATATGTCTGTGGAAATTAATGTTGAAGAACTTTTTATTCAGGGTAAATTCAGCTGACTGCAGCTTAGTGAAGATCAAAATGAGCGACCACAGAGAAATGGAAGTGATATTATTATTATTATTATTATTATTATTATATCAAGACTGTCGTTGAGTTTTGTTTTCCTCTCGTCACTTTTTAAATTGGTGTTATATAATTTGAGGAATGCAAATGGGAACAATTGTCAGAACTGATTGCTGTCAAATTGCACCGAAAATACACAGATTTACTGCGCAGCCTGTAGAGGTGTTTGTTTTGTGTGCCTGCAATTTGCTAATTGTTTCCTGGGGATTTTAATAAGGTAAACAACCATTTAAACTGTAAATATTCTTTCTTAGAAAGTCTCCACTGTCTACAAATTTCAGTTTTGTACATGACCAGTTGACTTGCAGACTCAATCATTCTTCACTCCCGTGTTTCCCAAACTTCTTCTTCTACTAAAATAAAACTCACAGATCACCAAACTGAACATCCCCAAAACCAACATTGCTACTACTTCAGTAGTGTTGTGGCGAGAACAGAAGAATGTCACCTGGGACAGAGTTTTTTTTTCAGGGGGGGGGGGGGGGGCAGTTTGATGTCCTTATTGGATAGGACAGGAAAGAGAGGAAGGAAACGCAGGAATAGAGAATAGGGGATGACACGCAGCAAAGAGTCCAGTCAGCCCAAATGCAACTTGGGTGTTGCTGCTCAGATCATTTGCTTCCATGTCGTCTCTGCTCTAAGCGCTTGTCTTTCTGGTCGTCTCTACCTGAAATAGACTTTTAATTCTGGGTAACGCCTGCACCTCACACACTGTACCGCAACAAGTGCTGCCATTCATGAAGCATTAAATTTATCACACACATATGAGCGCTGTCATCAAACACAGAGTTTCAGTCGTGGTCAGAACATTGTTAAAAAAAATCTAACTGTTGGGTCCGTTATGTCTGAGGTTTCATTAGATTTTCTTAATTGAACCAGTATTAGTCCTCCGCTCCATGATCTTGTGTGTTGTCTGTGTTTGATAGTTAACAGGCTGATTCCTGGTTAAATGTAGCTCAAACCCAAAGCAGGCTAACTGTTAGCTTCATCCACATCTCCTCCTCCTTCAAACGTCACACTGTAGACAGTGTCACAAAACGATCGGTTACAGTGAAGTCCAACAACACTGTAAAACAAGCAGTTCAAATTATAATGTTTGAAATTACTATTGAAAACAACACAGACACTATGAGAAACTCTACATTTGATTTACGCTACGAGTCAAGTGTGTTTCTTAAAACCGACCTTTTTCAGTGACTAAGAAATTGGTGACCTTCCAGCTTCCCTGCAGCAGCGCAGCCTCAAAAGGCAAGTAAGACACACCCAGAAATAGGTTTCTTTATTATGACTGTTTTCCAGCCTTCCTCTCTTAGACCTGAGGACATCAGAACCATGAAAATAACATATGAAATAATGTAGTAAACAAAAAAGGGTCAAAATTCTAGTGGATTCTTCATTTCCCTCGATGACAGCTCTGCACAATACGGACATCTTAAAGAGCTTCACGAGGCGGTCACCTGGAGCAGGTGTTCCTCCTCAAGAGTTAATTAGTGGAATTTCTTGCCTTCTTAGTGTTTGAGACCAACAGTTGTGTCGTGTCATGGTGGTGTTGGCGTACAGTAAATGAACTGTACTGATCTATATTATGTCAACAACTGATGGACTATTAGAAGCAACAGTCCATCATTACTCTAAGACAGTGCAGTAAAAACCATCAAATGCTGCGATGAAACCGGCTCTCATGACTGTGTGGTATGTAATGTATGTAGTTAACAATAAACCTTTGAATTTCAGGTATTGTTAGGTGACTGCTTCCACAGTTTGAGCTAATTGTCATAGATTTAACTGGACTGGTTCTATCCTTGAATAAAGGAGTGCATGTGAACCCTGTTTCATGTAAGTCTGAAACATGTATACATATGGACTGGCCCTCAGAGAGTCACTCTACAGAGGCCTCGCTACACCTTTGACTCTTTCCACAGGTTACGGCTTCTCCACAAAATCCTCTACTCCGCCTCAGCGGACAGAAACGTACTCACATTGGCTCCCCTCCGCCTCCTTCCCCAGCTGTGCAGCCACTGCTGCAGGAGCAATGGGAGGCCCTCTGTGAGCCAAGAGCCAGCATGAAGGCATTTATCTTTGCTGTGCTCACTTCCTCTCAGCAGCTTACCGTCTTCCATCCTGTCTGCCTGATGGATCTCACGGGCCCCAGAAGCTGGCATCTGCTTCAAAGCTGAATCTGTTCCATGCCCGCCCTGCGAGCTGACAACCTCTCCCGCTCTTGGTTTTGTTTAATCACAGATTTCTGTCAGGCTGCCTTTTTCGGGTCTTAGGTTGTCGTTGTTCCCATCAGTCCCAGCTTTCTTTATTCACCATAAAGGAAGGAATTACTTCTCTGCCGTGGGGGGAGTTTAGGAGAAACCATAACCTTCCAGGTGAATGTCTGCCTTTGTTTCCTGTTTACTACAGTTTAATTATGAACTGGAGGAGACAAATGATGCACAACTCTGTTATCATACTTGTAAGTGTGTACAAGACAGTGTTAAGTCATCATTCTGCTTCAAGTGAGATCAACTTACACACACACACACACACACATACACACACTAGTTTTTGATCTTCTATCCCTGTGAGACATGACAATGTGTTTGCTACACATAATTGCATTTTGTGGAGATGCTATCGGCCCACAGCCTTTAATAATGATTTCTGCTGGATGACCCGCTGCTGAGTGGGAGCTTTCAGCGGCTGGTAACTTCAGACGGCGTGGCAGAGTGAATGTCAGAGACAACACAGTGGCAGACAGACAAGCTGTCTGGAGCCTGTGGTTATTGGCCTCATTGATCGAGACAGATGCTTTGCTGAGCTGAGGGACACTCTGGCAAATAGAGGCTGAGATCCACAGAAGACTCAGCAGCGTGCGAGGTGGCACACCTCTGTCTGATCATCACTTCTGGTCCCGGGTGTCGGGTGTTCCTCGCTGATGTGACTTTGCCCTGGACAAGTGGCATCGATTGAACATGGGACAACAGCGTGATGACCGATGAGCAAACAGGCTGCAGTATTTCTCTGCTATTCTGAACTATTCTGAATGTGTCAACATAAACATCTGTGACCAACTTTCTTAATGATCTTTTGAAGTCTAACTTTTGAAAAAGACCATTTTGAAAAGGAAAACCATCAGTTTCTTGTCTTACTCTACAGTAATAGGTAGGTATTCAAATATGGGCCCAGTCTTAAATAACAGTGGCTGGGCAAAAAATACTGATGAAGGAGGGGAAATATTACCTACATTAAAATACCAATTCAATACAGTGTCTGTTTCCGGAGCACTAATTTCATCAGAGTCAAATTATACTCACAAATCTGCTGCGCTGAGGTTTGGTTTTTAATAACAACAAGTTTTCATCATTACAAGTTCATTCCAATCAACTTCAACAATCACCATTTTTTCATTTGCTATTAAGCTTCTTAAATGTCACGTCCATCCAGTAGATGTGTTTCACAGGAGAAGTGAAAGCCTTGACCTGCTAATGCTGCCATCCAACTTCAGTAGAGATTAAAGTGGCTGTTCTGATCGAGCAACATTTCCACACACAGCGCCGCACTGCCAGTGTGGTTAAATACTACAGTCACAGAGAGAGCTGATGGAGACACATATTTACATTTTTATTTGCAGAAATAAAAAAATAATTAAAAAAATCATCATGAAAATCTTGCACAGCACTTTAACTGAAATGTTACTCCTGCCAGAATGTAATTAGACTGGTCAAGTATAGAAGCAAGGTTCAATTGAAAAAAAAAAAAAAAAAGCCAAAATATATATATATAGATATATTTCCCATAGTCTGCTATTAGTTAGCCCCCAATGAGTTACACGTTGAGTTACTTGAATGAACCTGAATGTTAACCTAAACACACGCTTCAGTGGAAGAAATACCACTCAGTGACACCTGACCTTTTGTACAAGGAGATAAGTTGTGCCAGTGACACAAATTTGCTAAAATGGGATTGCTGACTTAGAAATTGTGCAGAATCTTAAATGTTTCCTCTTCAATTTTACATGACTTTTCTGATTTTTGAATGTTCGGTTTGGTTATTTATATATTTTTTCTTCTCTCTTCTCCTGCATCTACTGTGTGAGTGTTATATGTTGCAGGTTAAATAGGACAGGAGGAGACAGAGAGTGTATCTATAGTTTTACATTCACATCCACACATCTGGCAAAGTTACCAGACTTGTACCTAATGAATAAAGCAAGCACATGCTAAAGGGACGCTTCTCAAAATCTTCACTGTTTGGACATTAGAGCCTTGTATGACCCATGATCGTATCTGCTCCTCAGTTGCTCACTTGTGTGTTATAACTGTTGGAATATTGTAATACTTTGGTAGATGTCCAACAATAAAACAGAAAGCTGCTTAATTAATGAGTGTGAGTTAATTATTGTAGACTGTTAAAGTTAGATATTCACTCTACAAATATTGAACACAAAGTTTTTTATAATCCCCAGTACTGATGAGAAGGAGAATTTATATACGGTTTGGCACCGGTATAACATCAGTCCTATTAACTGCAAAGAACATCGAAGAAATCTTTTTTCCAATGCAACAACTCTTCTATCTACTGATAATTCAAACAGAAATTTAATGCCCATCATTACCCAACATTTTATATTCAGAAAATGAATAGGAATCGTATGGTAGAAGTCTACCAGCTACCGCTCTGTACAGAACACAAGTCCCACTAATCTACCAATTCACTTTGCCGTGACGTTTACATTCACTGATCTTTGTTAAAAGCTTCCACAAGATAATGATGTTTTTCTATCCACTTTCCGAACCAAACAAGAATCTGTTTCTGAAGTGGACACTTAAATTTGAGCATCTCATCAAGATGAAACAATGATTTTTCTGTTAAAATTCATCAGAAAAACTTCAGAGCTGCGGTTGTTGAAAACAAAACAAGGTAATACATGTGTCTTCGCTACAGCCAATGCATGCAAGTCTTCACTTTGCAGTCACTTAACTAAACTTACATTAAACTGATTTACACTCATGATCTCGCCAGATGAGCTAGTAATGTGTGTGAAATTGCCTGAATTACAGTAGCTCTTACACTGTGTTAAGTGTGCAATTTTTAATTTGTCTCAGAAATCCACACAGGCCTGATTCAAAACAGATATATTGACTTGTCATAGCAGGGAAAACAGAGGGGTTCCTACTGATGTTACCAAGAGCTCCATCCCATTAAGCCATGAGCCATGTTTAATACACTTTGCTATCTTACCTTCAGAGTTCCTGAATTAGATTGAGTCATATATGTATTGATGAGTGCTAATGTTAGCTAGTTTCTTACTTTATCCTTAAGTTACAGTTTAGCTAACTAATATTAGCGAGCTTATCGTGTGGCCTTTCATTTACAGTGTTAGCTTGTCATTTCATTACCAATGTAATAATTGAAGAATATTAAAAGAGGGGAATGTTGTTCTTTGTGCTCCACTACATTTATTTGACATCTTTAGTTACTGTAAGGACTGAAACAGCCTGTGTCTGCACTGCACTGGGTTCCCTTTCGCCTTGGAAAAGTTGACCCCCCCCCCCCGAGTGTCATTGTATAGAAGGGATGGGAGGGAACACGGCCTGTTATTGGGGAACAGTGTGAGTGGGAAGCTGGAAGTATTCCGTACAGTCTGACTGCGGATTCAATATATATCAATTTGAAAATGATGTTTTACAATTATTTACCTTCTTTCCCAGGGCTCGGCCAAGACTAACAAGACATACAGGAAAAAGAGTTTATGAGGTGAATTCGTCCATGTAAAGATGTAAATACAGGACGTGGGTATAACCTGGAGAGCTTCCACCCTGACGTCCTATCCCTCATCCCCTCTGGAGGAATCCAACCGGTCGCAGTCACGCTTATCCTAACACCACATCTCCTCAGCCAGTGGCGTGCAGCGACGACTTACCTTTAACGCTCCTCATCTCTTCCCAGGAGCCTTTGTATTGCATCATCAACCAATCAGCTGGCCTCATAGAGCGCGCCATGGCTCCGCTTCACTTAACCTCTCTCCCAACCCTCGGGAGCAGGACGCTATTGCTTTTCATTTTCACACCACTCAGGCATGATAGGGAAAATTATAAAATATTTATCAGCTTCAGAGAAGGAAGAGAAGAAGAAGAAGAGACGTCAGCTGCAAGGAGCCATTGAAGACGCTCTCTTTATGGACATTTTTAATAGTTATATTTTATATGTGGATGCACCTCATATACTCTCTATTGAGCAGTGCCTTTTAAAAAGACATCAGGGAGTCAAAGTGTTAAAGCAGGAGCTGATGAAATGGAATCCATCATTGTGGCCTCAAAGGTTTGGTAATAAAATGTTAACAGTTGTGTGATCTCCTGAGAGCAGTCAGGCTGTAGATTACACTGTTGTGTAGTGGATGGCTGCCTTATAACAGCAGAGATACAAGCGTCTCTTCATGTACAGTGAAGGGAGTGCTGGGTTATCTGACACGTCCTCTACAGCAGAGCAGGGTGAAGGTTCCGCTGGTGATAAGTGCTGATTTTTCACTAACAAGTTAATGTGATTTTCAAAGTGTTGACTGGAGCATCTTTATGCATTCACAGGGGCCCCCAGGGCTCTACAGCAGGAGGACTGACCCAGCATTACATGAAGTGAGATGGGTTCAACACACTGCCTCTGTCCGTCCCATTCTCCTGGACGTAACATCTGAGGAACCATCGCAGGAACTCGCAGGCATTTCTACAAATTTGGTACAAAGGCTAATTTGGACTCAAGGATGAACTGATTACAATTTGGTGGTCTAAGGTCAAATGTCACTGTGACCTTGATGAAACATGTTTTTGGCAAGTGATAACTTCCGGGGCTGAAAGCTGAATCCAACGCTGAAGAAGCAAAAATTAAGGCTTAAAGTTTTGTATAATTGAGGGTGGGCCTCTGAGTGACAGGAGGGTGAACGTACACTCGCCACAAATCATCATGCACTGAAGTCTCAACTTCACTCGCCCCACCTCTTTGCCCAATCTTGGATCAGCTGGGAGTTAGGGGTGGAGTCAGACACTGCCAAGATGGCGACGGTGGAGCAGCTCAATCTGAGCTACAAAACCGCTCTTCAGAAACCTTTGGGTGACGTCACAGAGGCTACGTCCATCTTTATTTACAGAATGTGATCATTACATGTGGCCCTGACTAATTCTATAGTATGTAATACAAATGCTACTATACTACCAAGTGAACCATATTTTTTTTCTCTTTTATTGGAAGTCTGCAAAAGGTATGTGACATGATGAACATGCATGCACACAAACACACACACACCCATAAATATTATGTACATACACAGACTGCCATGTGTTAGAGACCATACACATCTGTGCACAAATACACACATGTAACATGATGTAGTGATGTGATATGTGACATGTTTTGACCTTTTTAACTAGTTTTTTCAGTTAAAAACCGAGAAACGGATTATACTTTAGTGCCTGGACCACAATTGCTGTGGACAGAGCACACTTCCAGAGGAACAGCAGGTGTCCACACGGAGCATGCTCAGGGCTGAAAGACTGGTGGAGCAAACAGACAAGTTCATGCAAATTAGTGATTAGTTTTATTCTTCTAACTAACAGTGGGAGTGTAAATCAGGATGTGCAGAGCTCATGCATATTCAGATCTTTATAATTCTGATGAACGGGATGTGTCTGCATGTTGCTGTCTTTGTGTTCCTTTGCTTCAGCGCACACACACACACACACACACACACACACACACACACGAGAAACGATCTTGAAAAAGCTTGCAGATTATTTCCCAAAATGTTGAAATATTCCTTTAAACCTTCCGCAATGACAGGATTTATTAGAGACTGTGTGCACTTGAAACAGTGTAGTAAGAAAAAAAAAGAAACTCACAACTCAAGTGTTTGTTCAAAGGAGATAATGACGAGTTTACTTTTCTAACTCTTTTCCAACTCATGGATTCAGTCATCCGAGCTGCTGTGAAAGCGCTTGCAGGGCATTGCATCAGTGAGAACAAATCTAATTTACACATGAAGAAAATGTCAGTCACAGTTACATTCATATCTCTTTGTGACGAGATCACGAACTCATTAAACGCTCCTCTGGCTAGAAATAGCTTGTTGATTCATTGGCTTCATCTCCTAATGAAACAGAGGCTGCTCCATGCACCATCAGCCCTCCACAATCCTGCACTGATTATCTCAGGTGCATGTGTAGGTGGAGAGTAACATGGATACATCCAACTTGACACTGAGCTGTTTTTTTTTTTTAGTTTTGTTTTTTTTTTCAGTGGGCTCATATGGTGTAAGGTGACTTCAAGGTTCCTCTGTGGGTTTTTATTCCCCAGACCACCCATGTAATCAGAATGCCACTTCTGATTAGCCAACACACCAATCACAAAGCCCGGGGGTCAGGTGGATGCAGTCCTGGATGGGTAAACCGTCCAATCAGGGCTGTTCTGTCGAGGCGTCTGAGGATGTGTGGGCTGTCGCACAGACAGGAGAAATAAATCCCACAATTAAATTTCAGACCTATTTACAATTAAGTTTTCAAACTCTCTGCTAAATCTGAGGATGGTGGTTTTGCACACCGGTCCCCGGATCCTTAGCTTTTTTCCCCCCCGTGTTCACAGTGCGAGTGGAGAAGCTGATGGATTACTCTGCTCTGACACATGGAGGTGGTGTGAGAGGCTCTGATTGCATCTGTGTGGTGCATCTGGAACATTTTCAACAGGCACATGGATTTTTATGATCGGAATTTATTTTTCTGAAATACTTTGTTGCCTCAAGATGCATTTCCTTTCAGTTGTTCTTACTGAGCGACTGTATTCTTCTATATTTACTCTAAATCAAACTGGGGGTGTGATGTAACGCTGCCCTGAGCCCTGCGTTTCATCACAAGAGAAAAGACACCCTGATGATTACAGTGCTATTTTCTTTCCTTGTAATTGGAGAGTTCTTATTTATTTAACATGTCCACTAACACCTGAGCTCACTTATTATATTAGCAATGACACTGCATGATGAAAACACGACGCATTCACTGGAGAAAAAAAAGCTTTTTTTTCTGAATTAACAAGATAATTATTTCTGAATTTTGAGATAATAATCTTGTTAATTCTGAGATAATGATCTCCTTAACTCAGAAAAACAGGTTCTTTTATAGAAAAGTTTT
>NW_019524909.1:71512-73109 GCF_002814215.2 Seriola lalandi dorsalis
GTCTTGTGCTCTGTTTCCCCGTGCACTTCCTGTTTTATTTTGTAATTTATTTCCTTGTGTGTCTCAGTGTTTTGCTTCCTGTCTTGGTCCTGTGTCTGTGTGGTGATTGTCTGCCCCTCCCTAATGTGTTTCACCTGTGTTCAATCACCCTTGCCTCCCTTGTCTATATAGTCTTTGTGCTTCCCTTTGTCTGTGTTGGTTCGTCTGTTGTTCTCTGGGTTTGTCCTTGATCTGTTCATGTCTGGTTAATCCTCAATCTGATTCACGTAGTCTGTTCATGTTACCTGTTCATGTTCTCCTGTTGTCATCCCCTATGGTTCCCTGTGCTTTTGATATAAGTTCTTTTGTTAAATAAACCTGTGTGCACCGTCTCCCATGTGTTGGCTGCATTTGGGTCCTACTTACCACTAACCCTGACAATATATGATATATGACAAGTCTTGTGACTCTTCACCTGATCTGTCGATCTAATATCTAATATCTAATATCTAATATCTAATATCGTGGATGATCTTTCTTTGATCTACTTTTCAGATGAATCGTAGAGATCGGCTCATTAAAAAGTGATATATTTATTTAAAAGTTCAGTCTCTGGTTACCAAACAGGAAAAACTACTTAGTCCAGAATAGAGCTGCACAACTGGCTCTGAACTGTAAGAGAGAGCTAACATTATCAGAATGCACACAGCCTCAGGTTGGTCATTGAGGGGTAAGATGGATATTTCTTTGCTTTGTTTTACAAGAAATACATGAATTTCATTGTCAAGAGGCTACAGATATGTGCCATTGTCAGACCACCCCTTCAATTTGCAGTAAACTATACTGTACCCTACACAATAACCAAGCTTTAAGCACCTGGAACTGCATCACGACTCCATACAGCATGTCATTTCATCCCGCAGTAAAATCCTGTGTGTGATGTTTTGTGTAAAAAAAAGGAAATCATTGGATCTGAGCAGGAAACCAGAGTCAAGTCTTACAGTGTGAACACCTGAGATGATGAAGCTTTCATGATATTGACTTGTTTGTGTTTCTCAGACACTGTGTTGAAAAGTTTGCTCCTGATGTCAGTGAAATGTAGAAAACCCTGAAGTGAACTTCCCTCCATTTTTGCATTTTCTATGTGTAAGTTCTTTGTGCAATCTGATTGGCTGCTGTGGTCAGAGAACAGAAATCACTTATCAATAGAGCAGCTCAGCGCGAGTGTGTAGGTAAATGTTCCTAAACTTCACATTTCACATTGTTCCGCTTATCTCTGTTCTATATCTAAGTTTTGTGCAGAAGTTAAAATGAGGCAGAAACTTTTATTTGATCCCAGCTTGTGCATGATGGAGGTTGTGTGTGCTAAGAGGCCACGATAGCAATCAGCTGGCTCTAAAAGGTCCCCGCTGAAATCCTCTGAGGAGGACTTCTATCAACCATAAAATCTTAATAGCTTATAAAAATCATCTGTGTGACCTTCAGGGAGACGATCACTTTAGATGGTGTGTGCTGGTGTTTGTTCTGCCCACGTTCCCTGAAGAAAAAAAAAAAAAAAAAATCAAAAACAGCTGCAGAAACATTTTCCGGATGTCCATAAGAGAGAGCAAGTGCCGCC
>NW_019524909.1:73790-74824 GCF_002814215.2 Seriola lalandi dorsalis
TGGCCAATTAAGACTACATGTAAACTTCCAAGCTGCTGCTAAAATCCTCATATTATAACCACAACGTCGTCTGACAAAGTTAATTCTCCATAACTTTAAGCCTGAATAAAATGTGAACAGGTGAGTTATATAAACAGGTGTCATGAAGGAGGAAATTATCTCTAGAGACCAAAACAGTTTCTGTACCAGGCTGTAAACATGTTTATTTCTGCTGTAAAGTTGGACATTTTAACATGGGAGTCTATGGGGATTGACTCGATGTTGGAGCCAGACTCTAGTGGTCATTAGAGGAACTGCAGGTTTTTCTTCTTCAGTGTCGGCTTCAGCTTTCAGCCCCGGAAACTGAGAAAAAACTGCAGTGACAAAACTGAAATCTTTTCACTGCAGAAGCGAACGCCATCACAATCTTTCACTTTATGTAGACAATGAAAAAGAAGCAGGGCGAGTGAATGACCGCTCAGTTCATCACAACCAACAATTTTTGGCAGCATCAAATCAAAGTGATCGCTCTGACACTGCTGCATAAAGATAATGTGCATGTCTCAACAGTCCTCAGTGAAAGTAGATTAACATTAAGCTCTGGAAAACATTCAGTAAATAAGATTTCTTCCTCCGTGTTCTATTCTTTTTAGATAGTTCAACTTAATTACAACCGGTAAAATCCAATATACGATTTTATACCTTAAATATTTGATCCCTGTGATTATTTGAAATAAATAACTACACAGTATGAGGGACACGTTCATATTGTTATGGTGTATATCTCAAGTTTTATTTCTCACTGCAGAAATAAAACATTTCATATCCAGAGTCACGTCTGTGGTTTAGACAACAACAACTCTTTGGTTCAGGTTCAGGAAAGATGGAGGTTCAGGTTAAAATGTAAATAAACAGGTTGTGAATGTTTTCTGTATTAAACCAGACCAGGATCTTTCTCTAACCTGAACCAAGAGTCTGAACAGAACCACAGACGGTTTAATAAAGCTGGAGTCACGACTGAGGCTGAGTGCTTTTTCCTCCCTTCCCTTGACTGT
>NW_019524909.1:75752-100449 GCF_002814215.2 Seriola lalandi dorsalis
GCCCAACAATTATAACTGGTAAAAAGATAAAACACATCATCATTTATAAATGAGTTACTATAAGGCTCCTTTACCAGTTATAAATGGTCATAACTCATTAGTAAAATTAAGCATTAACTTGATCTTGCCAAATTTCAGCCTGCATCAATGTATGAAAACTGCATTATAACTCCTTTATTATAGTTTAATTTATGATTTTATAAAGTGTTAAACACTGAATTAATAACTTAATTATAAACAATTTATAAATCCTTTACAAGGGCAGTCTTATTGTAAGGTGGTAGGAAACAGGGTTGAAACATACAGATATGGATGTTTCCTTAAGAAAGCTTTTACTTCTGGTCCTAAAGGTGGGACCATGTATGAACCACTCCGAGACACTTGATAAACACAGGCCCTGATGTGTGCAGGCATGTTCCCATGGATGTGTCTGTCTGTGGACATGACAAAATAAACGATGAATCTTGACACAGGCAGAAAGAGACTGAGACAGAAAAGCTCTTAGTTTCATAAAAGAAGCTTTATTACATCCAGGGGGAAATTAGAGAGCTCTGTGACGGATGGCGTTCTCCACCGTGATGGTGAGTTATTGAGCAGCCGAAGCATAAAGAGATCACTGGTGACGTTGGAAAGACCAGGATATTATATCAGTGGAAGAAACCATTAGAACCTCTGGGACTCAAACACACAGTCTGTAACTTCTGACACTGGGGTTCTCAATCAAAACAATAACAAAAGACGGCGGTGGGTGAAGTAGCATGGATCATGGGGGGAGTCAGTGTGTTAGCAACGTTGAATGGAGGACAGACTCAGGGAAGAGTTGGAGCTGAGATTGGTGCTAACCTTTGTTCTGATTGTGTCTCTGATAACTTTGGAAGCAGACGTTCAGCAGGTTTTTACCAGCAGCTGAATTATCCACAGAGGTTTCCTCCTCTCCATAACAAACACACCAGGAGATTAAAACCAGTAGAAACACCCAGAAAACAGTTTCACATTTAAAGTCAGTGTTTCCCCGATGCTCTTCAGCAGACACAGGACAGGACACCTAACATTTATTAAGTACATCATTTAGAAATCTATTTATTAATTAATGAATAAATAATAGAATTTGACGCATTTTAAAAATGGGAATACATTCCTGGATTCCCGCTTCAATTTCCATTTCCTTTTTCCAGCTGCTTTTCCTTTTTTCATTAGCTAATTGATTAGCTTAGTCATTTAGCTTCACCTTTTAGCCATTCCATGACACTCTAGGGCTTCAGTGATGGTTAACCAGGCTAAACAATCCCAATTGGCCATTGGACGTAACAAGCCCTCTGACTGGTGGGAGAGCTAACAGGTTGGGTTAACCAGCACTGAAGGCCCAGATTTCTGTCATTTTTAAATCTGAATTTATTAATAGATTAATAGTTCATTCATAAATTATTTTTATAATTCCTATTTTAACGTCTATTAAAATATCAAATTAAGGAAATACTTTATTACTTCTCCTGTGACATCCCTGCTCCTCCATAGTCCGATGACCAAAATCTTTCATCTGGTTAAAATATCTGCTGAAAACGAACAAGGAGTAAAAAATCTGTCATAAAAATGTGACATAAAACTGGACAAAAGTCCATTTGGAATTATGATGTCACTGTCAGGTGACCAAATGAAACGCAACGTTACCATGATTAAAATCACAGATTTCTCTGATTTGAAAAGTGATGGAAATACTTAATTTGGGATAATGGTTTATTGTATGTAGTATCGATGACACATCTCCCTGCTCATATCCAGAAGGTTACACAAATTAACAACATGTAAAATCAAACATCACCTATGTGGAAAGCCTGTTCAGTGGCTGCAATGACTGAATGTTTCCCAGCACGTGTACAGTTCACAGTGATGGGACGCTCTGCAGGGTGATGGTGTCATGTTTGCTCATATAACCATCATCTAACCATAGATGAAGAGATATAGCAGCTGCCAGTTCCAAAAATACAACAGTGAGGAGGAGGAACCCGAATAAGACCCACTTGATTGATTCCTTTCACACTGCACATTACAGCATCACACGAGGGCCACTTCTATCAAAAGGCCATGAATTATGAATGGCACCATATGGCTCTCCTTTCCCTCTGCGATCTTCTAATTATGTGAAAGTCAAGAAAAATCCAATTTGCTATTTTGCATTATTAAGGAAGTCCAAGCGGGCACGTAGGCACGGCGTTTAAGTTTAAATTCACATCCTGGAATTATTTATCTGCTCAGTTTTTATCACCGTTTTACATCCTGCAAACATAAAATAAATATCAGTATTTTTTAATCATTTCACAGTATCCAATATCTTCTGATGAAGACCCTGGAATGTAGGTAGACCTTCAGATTATTTATCTAGTTTTTTGAAGTAGTTACAACATAATAAACTGTAAAGGAGAAAAAAAACGTATGCATCAAAGTGTGTGTGTAAGTCTAAGGCTTTTGAATTTGAACAGTTTGTGTCTGCTGTGAATGAAAAATGATTTTATTTATCAAAATGACTGAACAGGGTAAATTTCCTTTTCATTTATATAGGAAATAAGCTAAACTCTCATTCAAATCCAAAAATTCCACTTTGCATTTTCATTTCCAAGTTTAAGTTGCACATTTTCTGCCGTTATAAGTCAATAACAGCTTCAGTGCAGGAGAACGTAAATGAAAATTACATGTTAGTGGAGTAATTATGTATTTTCAAACATAAAATAGAGAAACCCGCCACAGACGTCCACAGTTGAAGAAAAGATCCGAAAAGGAAATAGATGCTAAATAATCCCCGGCTCTAACTCCACGTCCTTATTGACATTTCAAAGACCAACATATAGAAAAACAAATCCCCAGACTTAACAGCAATTGTTAGTTGCATGTATACCAACCTCATGCAGCTTCAGCAAGCCAGCTGATTTAACTGTGAAGTAGGTGATGTCAAACATTCACCCATAAACCACCCAGTTTACAACTAAATCTGCAACTACGGCCTCAGTGAGCTGTGGATTTTTAAACTGTCGTCCCAGTGGAGCTACGAGCGTCGTGAAGTGGCTGTAGAGCAATAAAACATTATTTATCTAAATAATAATGAAGCCTAATTGTTCTCTATTTAATTCCACTGTGAAACCAATACAGATTTATTTGGAACTGATTTAAGATAGAAAAAAGAGCTCAGCATAAAAGCTCCAAGTCTTAAGTTTTCAGTGATTTATTGCAAAGATCATACAGGCAGTCCCAAGATACATGATTGTTCCTATTACACCCACAGACCACACATTTATCAGCAGTATCCTCCGATGATGAGAGTAAATCATATAAAATCTGTCAGTTAATAATGAATTCAGATGAGAGGGCCTTACAGAAGAAAGGACAGCGTTCTTCCATATGGGCTCCTGATTTAAATGTTTAAATTGCATTTAAATACATCAGTCTGAGAAACTAACAGAAATGAGGCAGGTTGAGGTATGAAAGGGAAAAAGCAGGAAAAAAGAGACCGGACTGAGAGTGAGAGATTCAGTGGAACCAGATGAGCCTCAGAGAACAGCAGACGCTAATGAATCTAGCAGCCTAACATACAGATCACGAGCAGATGGCAAATCATCATCATAAAGCAAATCACAACGAACAAACATTTTCCTGTTAGACCATTGAGGATTTTAATATATCATCGTTCCATAATGGAGAATGGTTCTGGAGTAACGGGAGCGACTGAAATGCATCTAACTGTTGATCAACTGATCTGATCAGTTATCGGTATTTTTAGCTCTTCCATGTTGGCTTCATTTTTCAGCCCTGGAGGCTGCCGCTTGATAATGATGCAGTTTCACAAACCCTTCAGAACAATAGTATTATAAACTGCCAGCGTATTGACATATGTGAACATCTCCACTGTTACGAAGTGAAGCTAACTGTAGCCTCCAGAATGAAAATAATCAGTTAGGTTTATATATCCTGTATGGCTGGTGTCAGACCAGTGCCGGCGGATCAGCTGTGTGGAGGGAAGGCTGGAGAATATTAGTCAGTGACTATCTCACAGTAGCACGAGGTAAAACTTGGAAATATTGCCCCAACCTACTTTCTACATGGGATTTTATAAATAATTCACATGGTATTGAATCTGTTTGCTTTTTTACTACAGTGAGGATTATGTTGGGGGGTGAAGGAGGAGGGGGGGTGCTGTAATCTACCTGTATAAACTTGCTCATGTGGCAGCGCTGCAGGTTGAAACTCTCCAAAGCCCCCAGTCAACTGAGTTTTATCAGCTTCAATTACTGCAAAAATTTACCTCACCTCTTAAAAATATGAACATATAACAACAAATTGCTGAGAGACCACAAGGCAATATACAAAGATGTAGCCAAAACACTTGTTCCCAATTGCAAAATAATGAGCGGGAAGCAGTGTGCTGTTGTGAGCAAACAGGAAAAAAAAAAAAAAAATCAGTGCAGCTCTCTCCGCAGATACTGTGCCTCCGCACGCCTCTTGGAAGTTGCTGCCAAACACATCTCCAAGACCACAGCTATTACCTCTGTTCAGTGGCATGCAATTTATATGGCAGTCCCTGGGGAAATTAACTTTGCAGTGACAACTCACAAGATCAACAGTTCTGAGAGGAATTCAGGCCATTCCTCTGCAGAAAGGAATAGTATAATTACAGGCCGTGAACTTCAGCACAGCCCCTCTCCAGCAGGAGTTTTCTCTCTCTGGACTATTTATATCATTGTGTTTGTAGGAGTGCATCTTCTTCATAACAACTGATGATGAGCAATTTGATTTCCTTGTCGAATTGAAGAATTTGACCTTAGAACAGGAACGTTTTCAAGGTCCCTCAAAGAAAAATGTTTTTTTTTTTTAAGGTGTCGTAAAATATTCATTGTTTGTGGACTCTCTGCTTATTTTCCCTGCCCTGATGCTGCTGAAGCGGGGGCTTTGGCATCATGGGGAGGAGACGTGCACACGCCAATATGAGACTGAGGCAATGATTATGCCCGGTCGGCCCGCATGCATACCGATGGGTGGTGGAAATATACTGATATGCAGAGGGGGGAGGGGGGGGGGGGTCAGCCAGAAGATGAGCAGCGAGCGGTCTGGCCTGCCAATGTCTCGGCTATCTCTCATGCCAAACCGCATCCTGTTGCATAATGAAGGGAGGCCCGAGCACACAAAAGCTTCTAATCCATAAAGCTGTTGCAGCCACACTGCCAGGAAATCAAAAGTTCATCCACCAGTTTTCATATGTGACTCGCAACATGTCAAATAAATGAAAGACAGAGTTAAAAAGATTAGTTCAGCTATTCTGTCAATCTCATTTCATCCATATTCATTAGCATCTGATACCAGATAAACACCAGTCAGATGGTTTCTACATGACCAAAGCTCTATAATGTGATATTACTACAGGGCCCACAGCCACTGGGAAAATCGAACTGTGCCCCCCAACACACACACACACACACACACACACACACACACGTTTCTCCTGTTCTTATGTATGTATTATTTAGTAATAATTAATTTGTTTTTAGTAATTTCAGGATACACTTATTAATGAATGTGCACTGTGTCTATAAAGTGAAATAATAGAGGGCCTTCAAGTTCTTAAGTATTTTTCCATAATATTAAATATTTATGACAAAACAAGCAAAAGTTAAAGTTTGAAAAAACTAAACAAAACAAAACAAAAATTATTTATTAATAGTGAAAATAGAGAAAAACTATTCTGCTTCATCAGGACTGTGTGGAGGAGCTTTGATCAGATTTGACTGATTTGACAAACACAAACAAATAATTCATCGGCTGTCATCACATTTTTATTCTAATGTTGCTAAATCCTGAATGGTGCACAGATGCAGGATGCATGTAAAATAATTAACCCACAGCTCGTCCCTGCAGCATCCTATTACCACCCGTAGCTGTCGTTTGAATTATGAAAGGTGCAAAGGAGGAAGTCAGGTGATGTAGTATAAAGAGTAGGGGGGGTTGCATCTTTCTTGCGGCGCAACTAGACTGTCCCATTTCGACGGCGCCTTCAAACGCAGCCGAGAAACGCGTCCTTCTTTTCCTGGGCAACGAAGGATTCCAACAGGCGGATCCTTAGTGGCCCAAATCTTGGTTTGACCTTCATGATCTATGTTGGCTACAAAGTGCCATTCCTTCGCGGGCTGCGTCCTCTGAAGGATGTGGCCCCTGAATTGGGACACAGCTATTGTTTCTTTTTTCTATGGCCGTTCCACAACCTTAACTCCCTGTTTATTACTGTAACCATGACGATAAAGGTCCTCTAACCTTGAATGAATGTCAATTGTGATCATTCCACAACCTTAACTGTGTCTTTATTATTGTTACCATGACAATGAAGGTCAGGTACACTTGACGCTCCTGTGGGTTGTGGCCGAGGGTAGCGACAAACAACCTATATGGTGGTTTAGGACTGAGGACTTGGTATAAACTGCTTTAGCTACATAACACCTTAATAGAGAGGAAACTCATTTGGGATATGTTGCTTTCAGGTGAAACTGTCAGCTCATATGATGATGTGTTTAGCCAACAGTTGTCTGCTGGACACTGAATATTTTACATTGTGAAGCCTGCACACTTGTACAGTAAATGGGCCCCTGTTTATTTCCTCTTGATGTATTTGCTGCTGTGAATAAACAGACCTTTTCATGTTTTCCTAGTTATCTAAAGGAGCTATATGCAAGTTTTGCTATTGCTCCATAGCTAACATTAGCATTAGCAGCTGTTTACTTACCGAGACCTTCAGCCGTCGTTGTGTTTACAGGAAGTGACGAGACAGTCTGACTGGGCTGGGGCTAGCTGGTTAGCATGCTAACTTCAGTAGAAGACGTGATAGAGACAAGAGTTAACATTGGTGTTTCTTCCACATCTGGAGACAGATGTTGGTGAGTAAAGGAATGAAGTTTGCAAAACCTATATATACTGTAGCTCCTTTACTTTTAAAGAAATGTCCTAGTGTGATGTTCCAGTCTTGTCTAATGAAGCTCCTATGACCAAACTGTAGATTACAGGTTATTTAGTCTTCCTTCATCAGTGTCACCCCAAGTAATCCTGGTCCCTCGTGTATAGAGCAGTGAAGTATCTTTGTGTCATGGCCTGTGATGTGACGAATGCCACTCTGAACACCGTGTTCTTGAGGAGGACGACCATGGCGCCCCGCTGCTTTGATATCTTACTTTGTTAAAGTGTACTGACAGTAAATAGATTTAGTCGATCCATATTTCATTTCCTGCGCGCTCCTCGGGGAGCCTTCCCCTGTCCTTGTCACGCAGCCAGCATCCACAGTCCCAGGGAATCTGCCGCCAGCCTCCAGAGACCTCGCAAACACATCCTCCCCTCCCCTGACGGCGTCTTTGCCTACAGCCAAAAAAAAAAAGAATCCACCACAGCTTGATTGAAAACATCAATCATTTTTGTGGCCTTGTGTTGCCTTGAGTTGGCGACTGCAGAGAAATAGTGTTGTCAGTGTGATCAAATGTCTTAAATGATGTTAATGGTTGGTGGATGACCACTTGACTTTTAATAAGAGGCTCGTTTCAGAGATCACAGGTAACTTGAGAAGCTCGGTGTTACTAACGAGTAACAAAGCGAGCGTATTAATTAGCATATTTGAGTTTTTAAGATGATTCTAGTTCGTCATCCTTTTTAACAGTTATGATAACGCTGTAACCATCAAAGTATATTTAAATATCTGGAAACACAGCAACATCGCTGCCAGTCCTGTGGGGAAGAGACACGAGACAGTTTATCCAGATTATTCTACCCACTGCTAATAATCCCTCACTGCACAGGACAACTGTGGTACACTGAACCAGGAAGCAGGTCTGTCAACCGTACTGCTGAACCACGATTGGCTAACCTTTCTTCACAACCTGTTAGATTATCTGGTTCTTTTTCATGTCTTTTTTTTTTTTTTTAGCCATGTTGTCATGTGTCCCGAGCTCAGGCATTAACTGAGTTCAGTTTTGTAATACGAAAATGAACGATGGCAAAAACTACAAAAATATAACCAAGGTTTTAATTATTCAGAGTTATGCTTCTTATGTATGAATTTCCCAGTTGTGGGATTGATAAAGTTAATCTAATCTAATATAATCTAATCTAATATAAGTCATTAGCAATATTAAACCTGCTTTAATCATGTTGTTATTTGGAGGTCTCAACAGGCTAAAAACACACCTGACAGGTTCTGCCCAGCAGCCACTGAGCAACATTAGCGTTCATCTAGAGTTAAGTTAGTTATGTAAATAATGACGGGTTTAAAATAAAAGATATGATCTTTGCAAATGTTTTTTTGGAAGGACATTCGACACATTTGTTAGAGCCCAAACACACACTTGTGCCACTGAATGTAAATAAAACTTTTCTTACTTCGTTTACAAGAAAACTCTGAACTGAAATGCACCAACTCAAGTTAAGATCACATTTCATTCCTTGGTGGAAACCTTGTGCTCTTGCATTACTACAAAGATCACTGTCCTCTACAGACTGATATCATTAGTTAATGTTTAATTCCTCCAGCTGTAAATAAAAAAAAATTGTTGTGTGTGTTGTTTGTTTGTTCAAACAGAAAGAGATACAGAAGAGGTGGTGGGAGTTTGTTTTCCAGCCTTGAGGATGTGCTGTCTTGTTCTCAGGTTGAATACCGCCCCGACAACCTGCAGCAGTGAGACGAGGCCGTGTGACAATCTGGAAAATCACTCACAGCTGTTTGTACAGGTGAACCGCTGTGAGCGTATCAGGAGTTTCATCTCCTCCTCTCTAATCTGGCTTTTGGCAGTTGAACAGGAGGGCGTTGTTTCCCCAGCTCATCACTCTTTCAGAAACGGATGCATTTTAAAGCAGAAGCCGCTGTAGAGTATCACGTGCCTGCGTCGTGTGCGCAGCCGCTGACGTCGCTGAACTGCTGCGGCAAATCACGCGCGTGTGTTCACTCCTGCTACGTCTCTGCCGCGTTGCTGCGACCGCCAGAGTTTATTATAAATTAATTTCTGGTTTATTTTTGATGGAAAATCTCACTAAAAAGTCTTCACATGCAGCTGCTTAAATGGTAACATTTTATTTCAATTTTTTCATGTCTGCTTTAGTGGAAGGTGTCTGTGTTATGTGATGTTGCTGGTATGATGTCAATATGACATCAACATCATCTTTTCTCTGTCTATTTGAGCTTTGAGTCGCATCATGTGTGAAAAAATAGGCGAGACACCGAATCACTGGATCACGTGACGCGGCTAGGGTTACCATCTCTCCTGGGTTTCCTAGGATTGATCTCTTTTTTTGTCATGTTTTTCAATGGCAGACACTTTTTGTTAGTTTTGTTTTGGACTTTTTTTGCACTTCCTGTTTTATTTTGTAATTTGGTTCCTTGTGTGTCTCAGTGTTTTTGCTTCTTGTCGTGGTCTTGTTTCTGTGTGGTGATTGTCTGCCCCGCCCTGATGTGTTTCACCTGTGTGCAATCACCCTTGCCTCCCGTGTCTATTTAGTCTTTGTGCTCCCCTTTGTCTGGGTTGGTTCGTCTGTTTAGTTCAGGGTTTGTTCACGTCGTCTGTTCATGTCTGTATTTTGGTTAATAAACCTGTCTTGTTGGCTGCATTTGGGTCCTACTTAACCCTCAAACCCGTGACATTTTTGACCTACTGTCATGTGTCCTAGAAAAGTAACATTTCTTTCCCGGGACACAATTTATTTCAATCTACTTCTAATTTAGAATTTCATAGTTTCAATAAAACCTCATGTTTTTCCTTTTACTACTTTTCCGTTATCCTCCTGGTTATGTCCAATCCTTTGTCCGTAAACGTATGAAAACAGGTACAACAGTGACCAGGACAAACAGGAGGAATACAAAAGTTTACCTTATTACCTGGCAGCTGCTGCGAGATTCACGTCCACGACCCAATTGTGAATTCAGGCAAGGAGGACGGAGGCGGTTGCTAGCGAGTATCGGCATGGTGAAATGGGGGAGATGGATGAGGAGGATGTCACAAATCAGCACAACAGAGAGCAGCAGCTTCCTCTGTGGTGTCCATGGCAGGACTCCATGCTTCATCATCTGTGTATGATGCTCACTTCTATTGGGAGTAACGTCAGAACTGAATCATCTCCATTTATAGACAGTTTGTGTGACTGTGCACTGATGAAGATCTGAGCTCTTTGAGATGACTCCGTGACGCTTTCATCTTCATGCAAATCTCCAATCTGGTTAGTTAAAATAGACTGTGTTTGCTTTAGTGACTGTGATTGTTCGTGATTGTAATTTACACATAAATGCAGCTAATTCCAAATGAGTTCACTCACTTTTTCTTTTTGCCACTACAATAAACACTCTGACAAGTGCATTCTGGGAAATGCAACGTATAAACATCACAGCGATAAGCACCACATCCTGAAATATAATATCATTGGATAAAAGTCGGCACAGTGAATGGCTTTGACATGAAATGGGTTCCACTTATCCAGCCATTTCAGAGGCGGCTTATGTGGCATAATTGCAGATGATTTCACAGCCATTTCTGACTAAAGCAAACATCTCTGTGTAAACGACCTGGCGATGCTGGAATGGGATTTAAAGGAAAGTAACTTTATGGTTGTGTTGGCATACGCCGACAGTTGCTTTGGCAGAGAAAGAATCACTTCTGCATTACATGAATTCATTAGATAAACAGCATCTGAGCCAGCGCACTCTCAATTTACATTTGTTCCAGTTTCAGAACGGCTTCACATCAACACAGTCTCCCTAAAACACAGAGCTGAAACATTATTAAATGCTTCTCAGATGGAAGAGAAGGCAAGTAACAGCAGCAACCTCCAGGTCCTCCGCGGAGTCGTGGCTTTGTCTTTCAGCTCTCGGAGGCTTTGGAAAACACAAAAATATGTTGTCTGTGTAATGCAGACAACTAGCTAAATGTGAAAAGAGCTGTTTCCCATCAAGCCGCCCTGATGACATGATTAGCAGCTCACAATTTGTCACTTCCCAGAGCCAGCAACCTTACAGCCTGGATTACGACGCCAGCAGATCAAAGTGTCTCCCTGTCGCAGCGTTCACTTCTCCCCGTATCAGCTCTCAAAAGCTGAGACGTACACTTGAAGTAACTATCATCCTACAGCCTCACCAAATCTCAGAGGAGAGAGTCTGACAGAGAGAGAGAGAGAGAGAGAGTGAGCAGTGGCAGCTGCAGGAGAGAGACAGAGAGGAAGATTGACAGTTGTGCACTAATGCCTCCTGACACCAGCCACGGCTTTCTGAGAAAAAATAAAGTACATTACACAAACAAGGTGCCTCAGCCTAATCCACTGCTAACCTGATTTATCCTCAGACCGAGTGGGCAGCAGCAAGACGGCTGCTCCAGCTGCTTTGAAAATCAGTGATAAAAACCCCTCCGTTGACAAGGTGATGCAATCACCTCGCCCGCAGTTGTTTGACAGCTTGTATGCGACGCTTCCAGGTGTGTTCGCGGCTCGGCGGACGGGCGCTCTGCTCTGAGTGACGTGGTTGAGCCTGCGGTTGAATCTCTGCAGGATATTTCCACTGACAGCCGCACGCATGAGGTTATACGTTGTTGCACATACACTGTTTGTTATGTCCCGGGTTTTAATGTCAGGAATCCGGTCACTGTATCACAGTCACAATCTAAATATGCTGATATTTAGCAGGAAACATTTACCATATTCACCATCCAAGTTTAAAATGTCATAATGCTAATATTTGCTAATTAGCTCTAAACACAAAGTACAGCTGAGGCCAATGGAAATGTCATTAGCTTGGCAGGTATTTGATCTTAAACCAAAGTGTTTTACAAGTGACAGTTTGACTTGGTGATAGCCCCAAAAGAACGACAAGGATCGCCGAAGGTTCATCCTCAGGGGGAACGTCGCAAATGTCAACCTCACAGCGGCGCTAAACAGATAGTTAGGAGATAATCAAAATCATTAGACTTCATCCTCTGGAGTGTATGACCATCTGTACCATGGTTTGTCTACTGTATGTCGTAGATATGAGATATTTAACTGGATATGCAACAACCTTTACCCGCAAGTGACTTTAAATAAACAGGGAATGACCAAAGTCAGCAGGATTCACCCTCTGGTCACCATGAATGAACAAAATTTAATGGCAATCAATCCAACAGTCTGGATTTATTGCACACTTAATGAGTTTCCCATTACAGGATACTGTCTGTTTGCGTGTTCACATCTCCGAGCACTAATCTGCTTGCTGGTACAAAACCTTCCTTTGTGTTTCATTGAATACAAGGACATTAATTGTCTTTTCACGACAGTTATAGTTATACTTTTTATAGCACAGTACAGTGCAGTGCTGATGACACGAAGGTGTAAACTTAAGAGTTAAAAAATGTGTGAATTTAAAATGAAAAATTAGCATATACAAATAGTAGCAGCGTTTAACAAGAAAAGCAATACTATAAAATAAAATGAGAGAGATTTGTGTGGGTCCTCAAGAAGAAAGGGTGTATGAGAAATAAAGGATGAAAATAATTGAGGAGGATGAGCAGGCAGTTGAAGCTATGAAGCGATGGACTGTGCAAAAGATATGCACATGCATTTTAAACGAATATATAAAAGTGCAGCAGTGCAAAGGATCGGTTGATCCAGTAATTGTGTGTGTGTGTGTGTGTTAAGGAAATGTAGGAGTATTGTGTGGCAGAGTCCTTTTCTAAGTGTCTATTGGATGGTGGTGGGGGTGGGGAGGTAGCAGGGTGTCGGTAAAAAGCTTGTCCTCTTGGGAAGTTGTGGCTTCCAGTCTATGTAACCTCTTGTTAGAAGGGAGGGTGAAGGTGGGAGGAGGGTATGGAGGCTGTGGGAGGGATGTGAACCTGGATGGCCAGGAGAGGGGCTCTGATGAGGCACTCAGAGGCTCTTATGACCCTCTCCACAGCTGTGTGGTCCACGGGGGCACAGGACCCAAACTGTGTGGAGTTCGTAAAACAAGCCCTCAATGGTGCTTCGATAGAAGGTGGTGAAGACGGAGTGAGGATAGAGTTTAGCCAGAGACAGTTGAGAAAGGAGACGGCACACTCATTTCCTGTATCTGTGTCACATGGTTTCTCCACCTCCCCGCCCCTTCAGGAGACCAGCAGCAGGTCTGCATCTGTTCACTCCAATGGGAGAAGTGAACCTGATCACAGATGATGATTCTTTCTCCCCAAAGTCACTGAAATAAATATTGGATTAATTTTTCACACCTTACTGATCTTCAGAACATTCTGACATTAAAATGTTCAGCCGGATTTATTTGAGACCTGTCTAGTCCAACATTTTGGGAACTACTCTTGCTTTCTTGTAGATGATTAGTTGAGAAGAATGGTACCACTCTCCTGTCTGTGCTGTCTCTGCAGAAGCCAACTAGCTTAGCTTAGCAAAAAGACTGGAAGCAGCTGGCCAGACTCTGTCCAAAGGAAACATCATCTACCTACCAGCACCGCTAAAGCTCACTAATGATCTCTATATCGGGACCATTTCTTGGCCTGGTGCTCTTCATTTCTGGAATTCCTGCTGGTTGCCTGGCAACCTCACAGTGATGACAAGACTCCAGAAAGTTACAGCTCCTCAACTCGAAGTACGAAAGTCAGATGTTGAACTGCTCCTTTAAACAGGAAATAAGTCATTACTCCGCTAACTGACAATACTGAAGAACTATAAAGAAGCAACTTAGGAAGAAGCCACTTACACTTACTTACTAAATTGTTAAGAGTCATATTAAGGAGCAACAAAAAGACAGTAGCTATGTCCCATTTCCAGGAGCGGTGTCCTTTGGAGGCTGCATTTGAAAACTGACTGTGTCACAGCAGCACAACTACGCTGTCCCATTTCTAAGGCTCCTTCAAATGTTTACCTATCCCAAGATTTTTTGATCATGGTTGAATAGAGCCCATTACATCCATTTATTATAAAATATTTAAAAAAAAACAATGTAATAGACTGTTAGTGTTGTTTGAACCCACTGATCAATCTATCCATCCATCCATCCATCCATTGTCTTCCGCTTATCCGAGGCCGGGTCTCGGAAGCAGCAGGCTAAGCAGGGAATCCCAGACATCCCTCTCTCTAGCATTGCTTTCTAGCTCCTCCTGGGGGATCCTGACGTGTTCCCAGGCCAGATGGGATATGTTTTGGGTCTACCCTGGGGTCTTCATCCAGTTGGATGAGCTTGGAAAACCTACAATAATCTCATGACCATAGGTGAGGGTCAGAACATGGATCGACTGGTAAATTGAGAGCTTTTTCTTCCAGCTCAGCTCCCTCTTCACAACAGTCTGGTACATCGCCCATATTACCGCTGACTTGAAGGGTTAGGGTTAGGGTTAGTAGGGTCAACCATATTCGAACTCCTTCACTTTGGGGCAGCAACTCACCCCCAAAACAAGCGGGAGCTGTCCACTGTTTTCCGGCTGAGAACCATGGCCCTCAAACTTGGAAGTGCTCATCCCGACCACTTTACACTCGGCTGCAAACCGTCCCAGGCAGCGCTGGAGGTCATGTTCTGATGAAGCCATCAAAACTACACGCTCCTCACCTCGGCTGCGCCTAGAGATCCTGTCCATGAATATCACACACAGGATCGGAGACACTGACAAAAAGAATAGAGGTGGTGGTGTAACATCCAATCAAATGTTCAAATCAAGTGCATATAGCGAGCTAACCTTACCCTGTTCTGTATTACATTGCTGTGGCTCAGCAGGTAGATCAGGGTTGGATGTTCAGTCCTCAGTTCATCTGGCACACGAGTCAAAGTAGCTCACTGCCATCGAAGTGTGTTTGAATGAGAAACACATTTTAAAGCCCTTCAGATAAAAACTCTATATATATGCAGCAACTTACCACTGTTTCTACCCCGCAGTCATCTAGGTTTCTATGCCTTCATCCCAGCGACAGTCAGGCATATCGTTTTCAGGTTGTTCGGCCGTCCCAATCTCGCCGACACAATATCTCAGTAACGCCTCAATGGAACTTCTTCAAATTTGGCACAAACATTCATAAGGACTCAAGTATGAACGGAATAGATGTTTGCGGTCAAAGGTCAAATGTCATAGACCACACAAAACACACTTTTGGCCTTGTGAACGTGATATCTCGAGAACTCTTAAAGATAATCCTTTCTTGTTTCGCTTAAATGTCCACTTGGACTCAACGATGAACTGATTACATTTTGGCGGTCAAAGGTCAAGGTCAGTTTGACTGCACAAAACACTTGCGCACAACTCAAGACTTCACTCAGCAATTATGACAAAATTTCACACAAATGGTTGATATTTTCTATGACTCTGGATAAACAGGGATGTAAACCTGAAACTAATCTGTGCGGTGGAGGCAGACAACCATGAGGAGGTGATTCAAGTTAGTCTAGCTTCACTGGTCTGATACAAACTACTGTTAGATGTTAGAAAGAAGTGAATTTAGCTGATTTACAAACAGCTCCAGCGCTTGTTTTCCTGCTGAAGTGAAAGGTCTTCTTTCACAGGACGAGTTTTCAGCCTTGTTGTCCGTCCACACTCGGTTGATTTCTGATAAATGGACATGCACAGACTTGTTGAGCATGTTGCTCAGAGGTTTATAGCTCCAGAGTTGTGAAAATGATTGGTCTGCATTAAGCGCTGGCCTCAGATCAGCACATCAACCTTCACTCTTTGATGAGGTTTTTTTTTTTGCAAGTCCTTGAGCATGGCCACTGAAACAGGACGGGGTACACTTTGTTCAGACACCTCGTGTGACCCCCGCAATCTATTTCTGTTAATGAGAGCTTTAAATATTCATCAGCGAGCGCCTTGCCAAGGAGAGGAGCCCTGAGCAAACAGGACGAGAGGCATTTGGCATCGCTCTGTAATGATCACACCACATATCTGTGTGATAATCAGAAATTAAATAGGAACAGAGCAGGGGAGCGCGTCTACCTTCAGATGACTTTCTCACTGCTGTTTGATCTCTGTGGGCCTCACACTCACTGTGTGTGTGTTTGCTCTTTCTGTGTTCACGCAGATAATCTTGGTGCAGACAAGATTTATTTGAAATGTACTCCGCAAAGACGACGCTTTTTATTTATGATGTTTGGATAACCCCCAACCCACCCCCACCTCCACCACACAGCCACATGCCAGTTGGGAAGGGGGTTGCATGATATTCTGATGGGAGCAATTAACAGGCTCTATTCAACATCTGACGTCGTGTTCCTGCTCTCCTGAGGCGAGACTCACTTCATTTGATGGCAGGTTGGTTTGATTTGATTATGAGCAGCTAACATCATGTAACTTATGAAAACAACAAACACTGTCCCAGAGCTTTCATCCTATCAAACAACATCAAGCTGTAGTGAATTGAAGTGAGTATTAGAGCCCCACCCACTATGAATCAATATGTGATTAATTCAGCTGCCACTTTCTAAACAAACACATGCAGCTGTGGGGGCTCCAAGCCTTCTGTTCCGGGAATGAAGTCTGAATATAATATAAAATATGATTCATTTTCTGTTTTATTTTTATAGTAGAGTTCCTTGTGTGTCCACTTGTGTGTGTTCCCTCCTTGTTGATTGTCTGCCCCGTCCTAATGTGTTTCACCTGTGCTCAATCACCCTCCTTCCTGGTGTGTATTTAGTCTCTGTGCTCCCTTTGTCAGTCTGTCTCTTGTCAACCTGTTGAAATCCTGATCTACTCCAGTTCTCCTCCTGTTCACCTGCATTTCAGATTTTGCGTTTTCTGCAGTTTTACCAGTTTTGTAAGTTTCCTTTAGCTATTAAAAGACCTTTTTCCCCTAACTAGAGCCTTTTGTGTTGTCTGCAGTTGGGTTCAGTTATTCCTGCAAATGATACATAACCAATGAGTGAGTCAGCTAATGTTTTCTCAGGCTATACAGGAAAAAAAAATCAGATTGGATAAGTCCTGGTTTTGGGACAGTAACTCTTTCATTTCTGAAGCAAACTCGATAGAAAATGAGGCTAAAATTTGAATTAGAAGAGAAAAAATATTAAATAGGAGAGATTAATTATAACGTTTAAATGCTGATATGTTTGGGCTTCTCTGAAGATCTAGAGGCAACAACTTCTCCAGCCTGAACAACCACACAGGTCGTTTGTTCCAACCCTCTGATATGACTGATAGGAGCATCGGCGTACCGGACCTCGGTTGTCAAAGTTATATACAATAGTAAATCACTGGACTGTACCGACAGCAGTGTACCTACCTTTGTCACCATGGTTACTATAATAACAGTCATGGCTTAGTTAGGTTCAGGAAAAGATGGTGATTCGGGTTAAAATAAGTACTTCCTCAACATTAGATTACATTGATACAACATATGCTATCAGATTGTTCTGCTCAGTGGAGATTAACATGGAGATGCTTTCTGCTGGTTGCTCTCTTCTTTATGACTTCATCACTCCAGGTAGAACACAGGTGGGAACCTTCCTTTACTCGGTGAACTGCTCACACATTCTTTGTCCAACTGTTCACATCTGGCCTGTTGTTCACTGAGCTAATTCTCCCTCCATCTTCATGTTTCTTCATCTCATTTTTTCAACCATTTAATTATCTGTTGCAAACATTTATAACTGGTAAAAGGATAAAACATCAATAAGTTAAATAAGGCTCCTTTTGCCAGTTATGAGTGGTTAAATAAGTTAAGTAATTTGTGTCAGTTTAGGGTCCTTGATGTGAAGCAGTTTGAGTGAGGATTTGCTATTTGTGTGTGGGGGACAGAGTTTAAATAAGCAGTGTGTGTTCATGCTGATGAAGGAACATTTCAGTGCAACAGTGTGAGTCTCTGATGTGCTTTTATGGTTTATTGGAAACAATGGATCTCAGTGAGGAATAATATCAGGCTTTGGATACACACACACACACACACACACACACACACACATACTAGTTAGTAGATGCAGTCAGTGTTGGTTTGTGTCTGCACATGAGACTCTTGGACAATAAGAAGTAGAGAAAATCACCAGCCTTATCTTTTGGACTGCAGCAGAATGATAATTGTGAAATAAAAGGGGCGACTCTCTGCTTGGTTTTCAGACAGTGCTCTTGATGCTGTCTGATCCGCCTTAATGGGATGGTGCAGAGAAACTTTTTGTAACTGGTGACATCAGTCGATTTTGATGCCAGACCTTACGTGACATTGCCTTTGAGCACTAAGCTGTCGTTGATTTCTGAGGCTCCAAACGGCAGCAGAGGAATGAAAGAGGTGTACAGATCAATTTGAAGTGATGCCTCAGTCCCTGTCAGTAGCTACACAGCCTCTGCTCAGGCTGAAGGCCAGGTGGAGGATTCACAGGAAGGGAAGTGAAGGGAAATGAAAATTATGAAATTAATAATTAGTTTTCATGATATTAAGTAGTTAAGTACTGAGAATCATCTAGAAATAAAAAGCATGTGCCAAAGAAAAGTTGTAATGATGAAATTCAGTGTAGCTTAGCTTCACTAAAGACAGTAGTGCTACAGTAAAATGTGATGACTGCTAAACAACAGTTTATAATGACACATAACTCATAATGCTCCACAATCACATTCAACTTCTGCATGGGAAGAGGAAGTGACCTGTATTTATGTCATGACCTTTGTATTGACTTTAATTGAACTCTACAATCTGACATTTGTTCATTTCCTGTTTTATTTTGTTTGTCCAATTCTTCAACTCCTCCAAGCTGAACAACCATCAACCCTCTGATATGACCCCCCACAGGAGTGTCTCCTATAGCACCCCTGCAGTGGGAGGTGTACCGGACCTCGGTTGTCATGGTAGGCTAACAATAAGAAACATGCAGACTGTACTGTCAGCAGTGTACCTCCCTTCGTCGCCGTGGTTACTATAATAACGGTCATGGCATGGCTAGGTTTAGGAAAAGATTGTGGTATGGGTTAAAATAAGTACTTGAACATTAGACGATCTTTGTTGTCATGGTTACAATATAAATGGCTAGTTTCACATTGGAATCTAACACGTTTATGGTTAATTTTTTTTAAATTTTGAACTAAATTCACAGTTCCAAAAATGAAGTAGTTCATGTTCATTTAATCCATTTTTTTTTTTAATAAATAGGCCGATATTCTCTTTCAATAGAACCTCCTTCTACTCATCCATCCATCACCATCTGCACCGCTAGCACCAGCCATGCTGGGCCGTGTCTATGGAGACGTCATGCGGCGTGCCGTAAGACTGTTGTAAAACATGAGCTAAAACTATCGTAAAACGTACACGTTCATCATTTGTAAACTGATTTGTTCAGTTCAGCGCTCACAACACTGTTCCCGTTCCTGTTCAGTCATGGTGTGTCCTCGTTCGTCAGTTTCTCTGGTGTTTCTATGTGCTTCAGTTTCTGTTTCACCTGTTGTTTAGATTCCTGGATTTATTTGCCTCTTGTGGACAGCTGTGTTGTTTTGGACCGCTGCCTTACTTGTCAACTTGTGAGTTTATGCTTAATAAAGCTTTTGAATTACATCAGATCAGTCTCAGAGTCTGCAGATAGGTCCAGTTAACCTGAGCTGTGACAAGATATTTTCTTTTTACTGAGATATAATCACAAAACATCTCCTCATTTATGACTAATGTCTACAATATATTTTTGTTTCTTACTCACTCAAGTAAAAATCCGATCCACAAGTGCACAAGAACCAGAATCCAGCAGCAGAATCATAACTGTACCATAAACATAGACTGTAAATAAAGATGGACGTAGCCTCTGTGACGTCACCCACAGGTTTCTGAAGAGCAGTTTTGGAGCTCAGAGTTAGCTGCTTCACCGCTGCCATCTTGGCAGTGTCTGACTCCACCCCTAACTCCCAGGTAATCCAAAAATGGGCAAAGAGGAGGGGCGTGTGTGAAGCTGAGACTTTGGTGCATGATAGTTTGTGGCAAGCATACACTCACCCACCCGTCACTCAAAGAGACCACACCCTCAAAAATGTAGAACTTTCAGCCTTAATAAAATGTAAACAGGTGAGTTATATTTAAACAGGTGTCATGAAGGAGGAAATTAGCTCTAGAGACCAAAAAAGTTTCTCTACCAGGCTGTAAACATGTTTATTTCTGCTGTAAAGTTGGACATTTTAACATGGGAGTCTATGGGGATTGACTCACTGTTGGAGCCAGACTCTAGTGGTCGTTAGAGGAACTGCAGCAATTGAACTACATTTTATGGGTGTGTCAAGCAGAGAGGGGAGCAGCATTATTTGGACGTTGGTTAGTTAGTTGTTGGTTCTGTTTGTCTTTCTGTAAAAACCACAGCACACCACAGCTGTTAACATTCAACAAATACTCTCACAGTATTATGCACATCAATTTTCAATGCAAAATAACACATTTTTCATGATATTTACCAGTGGAAAACATCCAAACGTTCCACCGAGCAGTCTGCCCTCTCTCACTGTACCTCACAGGGACAGTCCCGTCTCGTGGCGTTAACAGCATTCACACCTGGCTGCAGCTGTTGAGGAGGAACACGTCTGACAGGAAGTGACAAACGGATGAAGCCACTTTCTGAATGAAAGTGAAAAAGGTGAACTAGAAACGGAGAGTGTAAATGGAAACGTTGTGATGAAAGAAAGCAGAGTTTTATTTTTGGTGCCAAATTTCTCTTTTCTGTTTAACCTTTAATTATGGCCTGATTATCCCCACAGTCACAGAGTGGCAACGTAAAATAAAATGAAAAATTATCTCCTTCAGTTTCCTTAATTCCTCCTTCATAATGTGATTGTTTCCGCTACAAAGCACAATTACCCGTCATCCTGAGAGTGGAGGAATGAAGTGTAAATAATTCACATCTTCCACTGAGCAACACGAGCCTCCAGTTGACCTTCACTCCATGTAAATGAGCTGAGCTGTGTGAGGCCACAGGCTCCGGCCCAGACACACACACACACACACACACACACACACACACACACACACACACACACACATAGTTATGTTTTGACAAGGTTATGTTGGAACATTGTTGCTGGATCCGTCGCTGAACTAAAAAGATGTGTCATCTTAAGGTAAATTTCATGTGAGCATCATTCCTGGTGGCTTTATGAAATGATCTGGGAGGGACTGACTCTGTACAATCGAAGAGAAACGCAGGCAGGACACTGAGCGGAGGGGAGAGACGTTTTTTATCAGGGAGGCAGTGGGAGGCTGTGCTGAAGCAGAGCTGCACGACTGAGCTTTGACAATCTCCACACTTTGATCTCCAATCTGCACATTCCAGGGACAGGAGGAGGAAACTTAATCCGATTGGTAGTAATGCAGGAACACTCCTTCTTTTTAAATTCAGGCTGAAATCAAAGTCGTGTGTCAGGGAGGCATTGTGATTAATCTGCCGATTTTGCCTTTTTCGGCACTTCCCCCGTCGGGACTCGGGGGGGGGGGGGGACGAAAGGTCACGGTGCCATTGAAACAGCTGTTAACGCATGCAAAGGAAGGCATGAATGTATGCATGCGGTGGGATTTTGACACGGGGAAGCGCTTGCTCGATGCTGAGTTGACCCACTAGAGCTTGTATGACACGGTAATCATACTGTTCACTGCATATCTCGTATTCCCTGGGAATCTTTAGCCCCATTAAAAAGCTTTGCTGCGCTTTGATGTCGAGCTCTCTGTTATCACAAGCCACTTGCAGTGCTTCTAAATATTTCAACAAATCCATAATGTGTTGAATGTTTCCTCTGTAATTAAGTCGCAGAAACAGTTTATCAGACCTGGTCACCTCTCAGCTCTGCTGGTACCATCTGATGGATTTCATGTTTGTTTGGTCTCTGGCAGTTTTACACAGATTTTGATTCATTCGGCAGCTAATACACCAGAACAGCTGTAAACATGTGGACATAGCAGTTAATCCAAAACCAACACATGGATAATCTGCACCCCATGTGCCTCAATATAAAAAAAAAAAACCTGATCCAAAAGGGACAAGGTGTTTCAGTGGTAATGCAGTTGGGATGGATACGAGTACTCGAGTAATCTTTGTTGACATCTTTATTCGAGTAGCATCTCGCTACTCGCGCTCCTGCGCACGTGCTGTTGTTGGCTACAATAGTTCAACTCAGCTGGCATTCTGTGCACCATGGCAACCGTGACTAGGGAAAGTGATGTCGGTAAATACTTTGATAAAAAAGACGACAATGTGCAGTGCAAGATATGTGCCGTTAAACTTGCATATCAAGGACCTCCCATATTTATATTTTGAGGTAAAAAAATGAATAAATAAAAAATAAATAAATAAAATTATATATATATAATGCAGGGTACTGATGATACTGATGGGAGGTCAGGTACATCGTCCCAGGCCACAGACCATCAGACTGATTTACACTAGTTCTGTAGGCTAAAAATGTTTGTTGATGTTACAGGTTAAAACTAGTTGTAAATCTGGTCACTTTCTTCATCTGAGAGGAAAATGATCCAGATGGTACCACTCTATAATAAGACTTCCCTTATGAAGGATTTATAGATGGTTTTTAACTAGTTTATTAATTCAGTTGTTAACACTTTATAAATCATAAATGAACAATTATAAACTAGTTATAACACAGTTTTTCATACATTGATGCAGGCTCACTATTTGGCAAGATCAAGTTAATGCTTTCTACTCAATCTTACTAATGAGTTACCACCATTTATAACTGGTAAAAGGAGCCTTATTATAACCCAATAAACTATAACTTTTATCCTTTTGCCAGTTATAAATGTTGTGTAATTGATTAATAAATGGTTGTAAGACTTGAATTTGATCTGGCAGATGAAAGTGTTTGACCATTAAGATGCTGACAGTGGTTCATTGATAGTAACTGAACAAACATGTGATGAAGCAGCAGCTACAAATGCCGATGATGGAGAAAACAAAGAAAGCTCAGTAACTAATGAGAGATGAGGCTGAACAGTACAGAGAAATGTGAGCTCACTATTTGGCAAGCAACACGTCACTGTTGCCCTTTTTATCTAATGTGTTATAACAGCTTATAAATGATTTATAAAGTGTTAACAGGCTGACTAATAAATGAGTTAAAAAACCATTGATAAAGCCTTTATAAGGGTCATCTTATTGTAAAGTAATACCATCCAGATAACATAATACAAAACACTGTGACTGACCCATTATATGATATAGTTTTTATCTATTTTTATTACCATTTTCACAATTGCATGTTATTACAGGAGAAAATGGAGGCTACATGTGCACTATGTGGTCATAGCAGTATGAATATTTATATTCATATATATATTCATAATGAGGTCAAACTGAACATCAGGTAAAGGGCAGTAGTTTTCCAGTGTGCTCTCTCTCTCTCTCTCTCTCTCTCTCTCTCTCTCTCTCTCTCTCTCTCTGACTGCTTTCAGAACTCTTCACTTTTTCCGACCGCTCAGCAACAATGGATAATTATTATTATTATTATTATTGATGACCAACAAAGGCAAACACATTTTTGCGGATGTCCCCGTCCACGGCAGCTCATCACTCAGCTTTTCTACCTGTGCTCCTGCTGCTTCTCTAAACCGGGAGCTGATCTGAATCTACTGCAGGTAATACACTGACTATAGATAAGTACCTCACACAACCACACGTCAAATAACCTCAACTATCACTTCAACATGTTGACACTGATGTAGCCTAGAAAGCAGTGGTTACATCTCAATTCCCCCGTTGCCCTCCTCCTGTGGGCGGTGGGCTGGACTGAAACAAGCAGTGCGTTGCAAGAAAAGATGTGAAGGGAATAAAATCACATGCATTGTTTATAACTTGTTCTGTCTGTGTATGTAAGAGACGTCAGGTTACCGGGGTTTATTAATCCTGTCTGCCATGGGCTCTTTTTTCTTCAGGGTTTATTGTTTTATTGCATTACGGTGCAAAAACATCAAGTACTATATGATGCAGTTATCTTTTTTATAGATACGGCAGAATGCAATCAGACCAAAAACCCACCCAATCTAACTCTGGCTGCAGATTTCATTAGTGCAGTGTGGGTTTTCTTTTTTGTTTATTTTAAACCAAAAAACAGAGAAAATTGAAAAACTGATGTTTTTCTGTTTTTGTTGTCAGAATTGAAAAGCAAAAACATCAAATTGGAAAAAGTGGTAGTCAGACAAATAGTTAGGAAAGAACCCATCTAATTTTGGGGTTCGATCCAGAATATCTATAAATCAGATTTTTGTTTTTTGAAGTCTGGTTCATGTTGGAACTCCATTTGTCTATCGCTATCCCCAAGGTGTGGGCCTTCCCAAATAAATGATTGTGTGTTGCAGTATTGTACAAAGTGTTGCACTGTAACTCAAACATATCCGCCCCACTCTGTTCTCAAAGTTAATAACTGAACTGTTCCTTTAAGAGGTATTTCTAAGATGCAGCTGGCTGCTGAACTCTCACCCCTCTCAACAAAGACTCAGACAGAGAGAGGAGTGAGATTCTACGGCCTGCTGCTGCCGTCATATCAATGCTTTTTAATTCAGATAGAGTTGTGTTGAAGAAGAAGAGCCACGTCCTTGACATCAAACTAACATTTATCCCACATCAGAGCCTGCCGTGTCTCCGAGCGGAAAAAAAGCTGCTCACCTCTCCTCTGGTTGTTTTGCTTGTGATTTAGCTACTGAGGCTGCTGTGAGAGCTGTGAGCCATGGCATTGCTTCAGGCGTCCAATTGGAGGCTCAGTTTACCTCGCCGAGGTGGTAATGTACCACCGGCAGCAACCCCCCCCCC
>NW_019524909.1:100469-130874 GCF_002814215.2 Seriola lalandi dorsalis
CCCTCTCTCTGCCCCACTGCAGAGGCCCACTTGGTATTTTAGGCACACTCCCAAACAGTTTAATTCCTCTCAGACAGTGTGAAGGTCTACTGCCTCAATCAATAGCCATCATTTAAATTAATCCCTTGCCCTTTTTGGACTCACTAAAGTTGGCTGGATTAGATGGATTATGAGGGCTATCAAGCTACATTCTTGAGCTGCTTTTTTTTTTAAGCTATGCATTCTTTAATGAAGGCTTTATTGTCTGCAGTGTGAGAGGAAATGTGTCATTATATGATGATAATGTCTTACAAGCGTCTAGCAATAAATGAAAACTATACCCGTGGCCTTAATTACTTTGATAATATAAAAGAATGGTGTTAGTGTGGAGTCAAAAAGGAACATTTACACACTGACGGAGATAAAACACGTTTACGTTTCCCTCAGCAGCTCAGAGCACTGAGGTGGAGTTAGTACTGACCTCTGATTGTCCAGTGTCAGGCCCTTTGTCTTCTTTTCATTAAGTGCAACATCTATTAAACATGTTGACAATACATTATCACTGAGGAGCAGGAGGGACTAATGAGTAAAAGGCAGCGATACGTGTAGACATGGACCGATGGGGTTTTAGGTGCTGCATCGGTTACATCCCCAACCTTCCTGTTTTTTACTGACATTTCAGCAGCTCAAGTCTTTAAATGGTGAATAACCTTAAACAGTACAAAGGTAAGTGGTAAATTGACCATGGTATAAAAAGATTGAGTAAATGTCAGCAAACAGACCTTTTTCAGGGATTAAGAAACTGTTGAACTTCCAGTTTTCCTGCAGCAATGGAAATAAATGAAGCCTTGAAAGATAATAGAAACACTTCTTCAGGTTGAACACTTAAACCCAACAACAAGCGCTCCTCCAATCTGAACGACCATCAACCCTCTGATAGCTCCCCTTAGACAATCTTTGTTGTCACGGTTACAACAGCAACAACAACATGGATCGTCTGTGCAGCAGGTTATTATGACCCATAGTTTCCCGTAGTTGTTTCTACTATCCACGAACATTCAACAAAGTTATCCACGTTGTTATTATTGTAACCATGACAACAACAAAAGGTTACCAGGTTCTACCTGGAGTGTTAAAGTCATAAAGAAGAGAGCAACCAGCAGAGAGCATCTCCATGTTAATCTTCATTGAGCCGAACAATCTGATAGCATATGTTGTATCAATGTAATCTAATGTTGAGGAAGTACTTATTTTAACCCAAATCACCATCTTTTCCTGAACCTACCAAAGCCATGACCATCCAGTACACCACTGTCAGAACACTCTGTGTGTCTATTATTGTAACCACAACAACCAAGGTCCGGTACGCCTGCTGACGTAGGGGTCACTATTTGACTGGTTGTATCAGAGGGTTGAATAAAAACAAGCTGTGTGGTGGTTCAGGTCGGAGGAGTTGTTGAACCAAACGGTGGCTTCACATGATGAAGACCAGAACAGTCTCCAGACCTGAACCCTGTGGACCTGGTTCGGGATGAACTGGGCATAAGGGGGAAAGCAGATGGAACACATTCATTGGAACTGCTGCAACAGTGTTGGGATCAACTTCACAAACAATGTTTGATCTCCATTGTAGAAAGACGGTCAGGAATGAGTTTGGCTGCCCATTAGATTTAGATTAGACTAAATTTAGTTCAACAAGAACATTGGATGATTCCTTTTTAATAAAATATCCAATTGTTTATTTGTTCTATGCTTTAACTTCAGAAAAAATGAGAATATGAGTTATGTAAATTCAAAGGACTCAGAACAAATGGAAAAATTGAGGCATTCTAAAACCTTTGACCATAATATAAAATAAAAACAGGGGCTATTTTCCATAATGAGTCCTTTTTTAAGAACATTTTGTTCTGCATCTGTACTTTTACAGGCTAGATTCTAAATGTGAGTCTTTTACTTGTAATGGAAGAGTATTACAGTGTTCACCTGACAATGATGAGCTTCAGTGGGAGGTCACTAACTGTAGTTGTGAAAATATTCTGGTCAGCTGTGGGTTTAAAACCAGTTTTTGAGAAGCACTTTCTTTCTTGATATAATTCTTTTTTATCTTTTTCACATGCTGCTGTCCTGCAAGCAATTAATATGATAATGTCTTTTCAATCTCTTTTAATCTCTGAAGAAGAAGAAGAAGAAGATACACATTGTCTCTCAAACGTCCGATCATGGAATAGAGTCTACAGAGCGTAACCACATTTCTAAAATGCTAAAAAGTTTACCAGGACATCTTGTGCAGTGATCACACCTCCCTGTTACCTTCTCCTTCTCAGAGGACTGTAGAGAAAGAGCAGCAGCTGATAAAAAGCTTCATTAACTGCTAACAAGACTCAGCAAAAAATGAGCTTTTTCCTGTATTTTCACCACATCTCAGTCTTTTTCACCACGTTTTTATTCATTTGTAATCATGTGATCTGAACAATTGAAAGCAATGGAAAAAGCCCATGAACCTTAACCACTATTGCCAAGGTCAAAGATGAACGTTCAAGTTCAAAGAACAGTTTGAATGATACTCTCAGGTCTATTGCAAGCTTTAAAGTAGCTGTATATCACCACATCTGAATGTGTGAAAACATTTTGTACTCTCTGGATCCTCGGCCCGAGTCTGGCCCGTATACTTCCACATCTGGGCAGAGTCCGGTTGTTATCCCCCTGTACTGACTGACAGCTGGAGGACTTTCTGTGTGTGCCAGAATTGGTCCGGATGTGGAAGTAGCATCTTCTGATCATGCTGTATATGGGCCAGATTCTGGGAGGTGGGAAAATACTGGGCCAGAAGAAAACAAGCATGTGGACCAAGTATGGGCCGGATTTATTTTCCTATCCAAAATTCAGTTTATTATTTTTATATTGATTCATTAACAATTATGTGCTTGTCAAGGAAAGGCACCCAAAAGAGCCAATGTACAGCTACAGACTCACAGGGGTCATCCCCCTGGCTCTGTGATTGGACAGTGAAATGATATTCCCGATTGGATGGTCTGATGATATATCTATCTGTCATCGGCTATTTAGCAGGAAGTGTAAGTGCTAGTTGTAAACTTGGGACAAACACATTGATGTGTAACTGCAAACCTTTGCTTAGCTAGCTCGCTACAGCTAATAAAATATACTAGAGAAGCTTTGTCTACAGCTGAAATCAAAAGTGAACCTCAGCTTTTAACAGTCTCATAAGCCTGTCACTGACATCATGCAGCGGTAGATTGCAAACTGAGTCAAATGACAAAAAATAGTTCAAGTAAGAAAGATTTCATTTTGTAGTAAACATAGATTAGAAAATTTTAAATGTATGTTTTTAATATTTCCCACTTGTCAACTACTTGGCCAACTGTGTCTCTTTTTTCCTTACTGAGCTTTAGTCTAATCCTGTGCACATTCACCAGCAGCCACATCTCTTATTGCACTGGGTTACGTAACAGAGAAACAGCACATGTTCTAATATCTTCATTGAGTATTGATTGAATCCAAATGACTTTCCCTCTGATTCTGCCCTGGAAAGGTTTCTCATTAAGTGTCCCAGCAGTGATGAATGATATGCAGGCAACAGAGGCTGGATTGAAGGCAAGGAAGGAGAGGGAGGGGAGGGAGGGGGGGGTCATTACTAAGCAGCAGATTTGAAAGGACATCAGGTCTCCGTGGATGTTCGAGGAAGAATCTCATTCTATCGAAGGGAGGGAATGAGAGAGATGGGAAAATAGAGTGCAGGCCAGGTTAGAGGATGAGGGCTGATGTGCTGAGATTTTCTATTGCTGAGGCCACTAACTCGTCCATACTGCAACTCTTGTTCTTTGTTCCCTCTCAGCAGTGAATGGGACGTGTTCTCCAATCTCCCCTCCCAACTTCACTGCCGCCCCCTGCATGCTGAGCAGCTGCATCTCTTATCTTTTACTACTGCAACCGTGGACATGGAAAGAGCAAGTCTGTATAAATCACCTTTACAAAATCTGAAAATAGCAATTGCCGACCGTGACTGTGCTCTGTCCTGTTTTCCCCTGGCAGGGGCCGGGGGTTGGTCGCCGGAGCAACTGGCTGCACCTGATAGGTGGGAGAAGTGAAGGCTACAAAAGACCCGCTCTCCCAGGCCACTCTCTCTAACACTGGGCAGCTTCATCATTTTCCCATGTTCCCCACAACCGCATAGTTTCCTTTATATTCACACCTTAGACAACACACACACACACACACACACACACACACACACACACACACCTACACACACACACACACACACACACTGCTTAACATCACTGCGTCCTTTCATATCTCCACATCCCATTCAATTCTTTAGTTATTTGAGCCAAATTTGTGACACAATATGTTCAATGAAAGAAATTTATGTTTCTCTGCTCTTAGGAATAGGATTTAATATTTTAAAGATGTTGAATGTAATTCACTTTATCCACAGACACAGCTTTTATATGGAATTATAACCTACGGCTATGGTTAACAGTTACTAGGATTTGTGTAGTAACCATAGACTGTAAATAAAGATGGATGTAGCCTCTGTGACGTCACCCACAGGTTTCTGAAGAGCAGTTTTGAGGCTCAGAGTGAGCTGCTCCACCATCGCCATCTTGGCAGTGAAAAGAGGTCAAAGAGATGGGGCATTTTCTTTCTAGGGGCTGCAACCTCTAGATACCTCCCAGGAAAGGCTAGGCGAGTGCCCCAGAAAAGAGATAGTTCAGGGTCCTCCAGGTCTGACTCGGACAGTCGGTCGGCTAACGTGCAGAGAGGCCCGGACACTGTGGAGTACTGGCTCAAAGCTAGCAGGCCTGATGCTAGCTGACTTTAGCTGACCTTAAGCCAGTCAGGCAGAGAACTTTTACACCAGGTTTTTTTTTCGAAAGCTCCACGTGCGACCCTCAGTGCAGCCTCACTTGCATCACTCCTGGAGGCTTTTCACTTCCAAACCCCACACAATCAAACAAGGGAATCCAGTAAATCAAAACAAAACACTCAGAATCACAGGGAATGTACAACAGGATTTGAACAGGTTGACAACAGAGGAGCACACTACATACAGCAGACTAAATACACACAAGCGAGGCAAGGATGACTGAACACAAGTGGAACACATTAGCGCAGGGCAGACAATCAACAAGGAAGGAAACACATGACAAAAACAAACCAACATGAGACACACAAGGGGAAGGTATTTCAAAATAAAACAAGAAATAACCAAAAGTCCAAACAAAGAGTCCAAAACAAATTCCAAAGGGGATCAAACATAAAGTGTCCATCAGGCAAACCATGACACCCACCTGTCACTCAAAGATATATATATAATAAAATGTAAACAGGTGAGTTATATAAACAGTTTTGGACCAGGCTGTAAAGTGCACAAGAACCAGAATCCAGCAGCAGAATCATGACTGTACCATAAACATAGACTGTAAATAAAGATGGACGTAGCCTCTGTGACGTCACCCACAGGTTTCCTAAGAGCAGATTTGGAGCTCAGAGTGAGCTGCTCCACCGTCGCCATCTTGGCAGTGTCTGACTCCACCCCTAACTCCCAGGTAATCCAAAAATTGGCAAAGAGGAGGGGCATGTGTGAAGCTGAGACTTTGGTGCATGATAGTTTGTGGCTAGCTTACGCTCACCCACCCGTCACTCAAAGAGGCCACGCCCTCAAAAATGCAGAACTTTGAGCCTTAATAAAATGTAAACAGGTGAGTTATATAAACAGGTGTCATGAAAGAGGAAATTAGCTCTAGAGACCAAAACAGTTTTTGTACCAGGCTGTAAACATGTTTATTTCTACTGTAAAGTTGGACATTTTAACATGGGAGTCTGTGGGGACTGACTCACTGTTGGAGCCAGACTCTAGTGGCCATTAGAGGAACTGCAGCTTTTGGTTCTTCAGTGCTGTCTTCATTTTTCAGCTCCAGAGATTTATGCTTGGTCATAACACCTGGTATTAACTTCTGTCTTAGGTGATCCAATCACAAGTGGTCAGCTCTGAGTTCAGGTGTGAACGCACCCAAGATGCATTGAGGACGCATTTGAGATCCGATCACTCCGGACCACATTCAGACATGGTCTTGACAACATGTGTCAACGGACCTGTCTGTCAGATTGGCTAAAAAACAACAACGCTGTTAATTTGATTATGAAGCAGGGAAGTGAGATCTGATCGCACGTGGTCACTGAAGATGCAAGTGAGGACGCATTTTAAATCCAGCTGTGACCAGATGTACTCAGAGCTGACACTTGTGATCAGATCACTGGAGCCGCATGTTAATGCAGGGGTGAACAGGGCCTTTGACTTTCATTCAAAACGTTGCAGCTCATGACCCATTACAGACGTGCAATTAAAATTCACCTCATTAACCATACCTATAATAATTCCCCAACCTTAATCAAGCGTTTTAGTCCTGTAAACTTAACCACATCACAATGATCGTATCTGCACTGTAGTGATGGGCGTGTAGGGTGAAGGACTTTCCTACTATAAGCCTTGTCCTTGCATATGCTGCACTATTTGCGTCTTCCTTTCTTCTCTCTTAATGTCACTCAGTTATTGTAGGTATAAGTCGCGATGTTCGTCCACCAGCGTTGTTACGTGCACAATTAACAACTTCCTCCTTTGTGCCAAAGAAAAGCTGCTCTGTTACTGAAGTGGTGCTTTGTTATTGCTGTCAATAAAGATCTGTTCAACAGGGAAGAGGGTGTCTGCATCAGAAACATTCATCTCCACTTAATACTGTAGTTGTGTAGTGCAGATATTGTGAAGAAACACCCTGAAATATGTTGACATTAAGTGTGTAGAAATGTAGTCCCTGAAGATAAGCTGTGTTTTTTTTCTATAAATAATATCAGCGTAGTGGTCTGGAGATAGTGTTGCTTAAAGTGACACGTGGCTGTGTTCAGGCTAACAGAGTGATCATGGCCATTTGTACGGAAGCAGAGAAAGGCCATACTCGTAGGTATTTTTTTATCCCGTTATCCGTTATCCCGAGATAACAAAATATTATGAGGAGACGTCATACACTAATTCACGAGTAACACTCCTCCTTGACAACACTCCTTAGTGACCAAGCTGACGAGGACTGATCTGAAAATGATCTTTTATGAAAAGACACAATGAAGCAGACGTTCAGCCGGTTTTTACCAGCAGCTGAATTATCCAGTGTCGTCCTCTCCACAGCAAACACACCAGGGGATTAAAACCAGGAGAAACACCCCTAAAGCAGATTCACTTTAAAAATCTGTGTTTCAGGGTGCTCTGGCGGCTCAACTGGTAGAGTGCTGGGTTCTCACTCCAACCCATGGCCCACAAGTCATCCTCTCTCTCTCCCTGACTTTCCTGTTTCTCTCACTGTAGCTGTCACAGGAAAGGCAAAAATGCCTCAAAACATAACTTTAAAAAAAACTCAGAGATTCACTGACAATCTTCAGTGACACAGGACAGGACGTCTCCAGCAGCTGGGAGCTGAGCTGTCTCACATTTCCTCAGCTTGTTTCTCTGATAACTTCAGATCCAGACGTCCGACGACTAAAATCCTTCATCTGGGTCAAATATAGAGCTGACACACACACTGACACATGATCATAGAGGATATGATGTCATTTATAGGTGACTAGGTGACCAATGAAACGGAGCGTTACCATGAGTAAAATCACAGATTTCTCTGTTTTGAGAATTAATGGAAACATTTGGGAAAATGTAAGAACACAACTCAACAACATAGAACATAGGGTTAGGGTCCACATTTTAATGTTGAAATATTGCATATAATAACTTTAACTAAACCTAAACCGCGGAGGGGGCAAAGTAGCAAACACTCGGATAGAGTCATTTAGCATCATTAGACTCTGCACTGGTGATAAAAATGCAGCTCACAGATTTTTGCTCAGGAAACATGTGTATCAGTATCTGTGTATGAAATATGTCACCTGCTGCAGCAGCGGGTAAACGAGGCCCTGTAGCAAACCAATTTGCAACAATCAATGTTCTTATTGACGCGTGACGATGGGCATTAGGTTTCTCTCTCCTCAGTGTCAATAGACTAAATTGTGAGGATCCTTCCCAGACATCCATGTGTTGTCATTAGACAATAAAGGAGTGTCAGTTGCCTATTACGCCTGAGGGTGGGTGGGGGGGTGCAGATTAACATCAAAGCAGCTGCAGCTCTCCCCATACCACTGTCAGGATTAACACCAGATACTTGTCTAATGAATTAGAAAATATGCAATCCTGTTACCGATCTATCAGCACAGCCTGTCTATACATGAGTGTGTGTGTGTGTTGGGGAGAAGAGGGAATCGATGGTGCTCACACAGCAGTTCATCGCTGGTGTGTGAGGATGCGCTGAGCCTCACACGTGATATCCATCATGAAACGTACTGTTTCTGTAGCACACTAATCAGCCTGCACACTGGCATCTGGACCAACTAACACACAGCCACCGGTCAACTTCTTCCCAAGCCTCACAGCAGATACAGTCACTAACTTTTCGTCATCAGTTTTTACACCACTCTGCATCATGACTTCTAAATATAGTACAACCTCATAGCTACAAAATGCAACTGAAGGCGAGCCTAGACTTAGATTTTAAGTCTATCCTAGTTTCACATAGCCAGATCTCTCTCCACAGCTCTGTGTCAGTGCTGCACCTTTATCATCCTGCTATAAGGAAACAAGAGAGGTCTAAACCTAGTCTACTGTATGTCTGGACCGCTTAACGCTCAAATCCTGATTTTACATTTTACAAAGAATGAGCTGTGATTTCAGCTGTTTTTACTGACACATCATCACTCAGAGAGCAAGTGAGAAGAGACGGACTAACTTTATTTTTTTGTTATTTTTTCAGGCTTTTGCCTTTATTACAGTCGCAGTGAGACAGAGAGAGAGAGAGAGAGAGAGGATGACATATAGCAAAAGACCACAGGCCGGACTAGACATATACTAAGTTTGGACCTAGTCTTGTTATTTATTTCTTTTTTTTCAGAATTGCATCTTTTCACCAAAATTGTACAGTTTTGCAAATGATTCATCAGCCCACTCGCATTACCTTTGCAGCCCACATTCAGGCCCACAGGTTGGGAACCACAGCAATATTCCCATCATCATGTCAAAATTTCAGTTTGTCCAAAACTTTTGTTTTTGACCAAATAACTGCAAAAGTAGATGTGAGGGCTGACATGGAGGGTGAGAACGCTGACCTCTGTAGGTTGGGTTAGGGAGAGTTTCCTGCCTTTATAAGGACACGTGTGGGGAATCGGTGCCTCTTTGTCTGAATCATGGTAGATGTGTAGTAGGACTGTTGGTGTGCGCAGGTAAGGGAGAGCTGGGGGGAGAAACGATGATTTTATGGGTTGATCTGAAATCTAACGCGGTTTTCTTGTATATTCAGATGTAGAGAAGTTGTGACTTGATCGCGCCTGTCTGATATATGCTCTGCTGCCTCGTGTTGAAAAGGTAGGCCATATAGATTACTGTTTGGTTCGGTCAAACGCGGGTCTATCACTAGTAAAATAAAATGATTTAACCCTTTAGGAAACTCAGCCCTCGACTTTCCCTCCAATATGAGCCAGAACAGTTGACCCGCTGACCTCTGCAGTGCCACCTTTAATCAGGGCCCCGGATTTAGCAAGGTTACAAACTATTGTAGTAGTGTAGGAGAGTTATCACCGGTGAGGGATTTTTGCTGGTTTGTGTGTATGAGTGCATGTTTTTCCTGATTGCAGACTTAAGCGGCAGACTGCTGCTTTGCCTGCCCCCCTTGCTTTGCTTGCCTGTACCAGTTCACCTACATGGTCACTTGCTTTGCTTTGTCAGAGCCACTTCGTCCATATTGCCTGGTTTCACTTATCTATTATGTTAACAGGGACTAGGATAATAATTTTTATGTGGATTGCCCATGATTTGTATATTGATTTGATTTACTGCTCTACCATCCATCGGATTCAGTAATATCTTTTTCACCTTTGTGAACCTGAACGGACTGAAATTCACAATTTGTTTTACTTCCTTGCAGTTCAGCAGAATGAGCTGTGGGGAGTACGCGTGGGCTCCACCTTGCATGCAGTGTGGTAATCTTAGCGGTGGTGGTCATTTGCATGTCTTGCAGTTTTTTGTTTCTGCTTGCAGGGTGAGCTGCAGTGTAGGTTGCAGTGTTAGCGAGCACCAGGTGATCATGTGGCAGTATCTATTGGGGTATGCGGAAGAATCTCACCACAGTGAGTACGTTCTCTGGTTTATTGTGGCCCATGAAAACCACTGTTATCCCAAACTGGCGGTCTGTCACATAATGACATTTCGATCAGCCTCAGCCACTGTAAACTTGGTATATTTTTGTGTGGTGACACGCTAAACTAAGATGCTAAGTGTATTCTTCTGGATGTTTTAACGTCCGCTGTGTCGTGTATCATGGATAATAGAAACAACATAAGCTGCTACTTTCACATGGGAATGGAACACCTCTCTCCTGCGTCACATTCATCCATCCACTACAACCTCCTCCTGTCTCTCTTTATACTACGTCACCACACTTTTCCCTTTGCTCCTGTCATCATTACTGCAACCACTAGATGTCGCCTAGCAACAAAACTTAACTATGGGTCATAATAACCTGCTGCACAGACGACCTGTGGGCTCGTTTTATACAGGAGGTCTCTTCTGTTTTGGTTGCACAGTGGCAGTCATAAATCCAGCCTTCATCTTCGTAGTGACAGGACTGTAAAGTGAAAACGAAGCTTATAAAGAACCAATCGAAACGCTGATGGTGTCATTATTCTATAGCCATTACATTGTGCAATCGATATTTAATTTATAGTCATGAGTTAAATCAATAAAGTGTCTATTGTCAGGTATTTCAACATTATTTAAATAATGAATGTGAACCCCCCCCCCCCCCCCATCACCTGACTGTGCCGAGTCTTATTCAATCTGCTTCACTGTCATTCATTATGTATGTGCCTATACTCCTACTGCTCTCATTGGACCCTGCTTTACTGTGTTTGTAGATGGCTCACTTCTTCATCTGCTGAAGTAGATGGACTCTATGACACTATCACTGGAGATTACATGAATTCACCTGCTGAGGACACATGATGTGCCTGGCTGGTGTCCTGTAATGCTGTTGAATCCACAAGGGTGTACCTCTCCCTCATTCCCTGTTGTGTGTGTGTGTGTGTGTGTGTGTGTGTGTGTGTGTGTGTGTGTGTGTGGGGTTTGTCAGGGCAGGGCGATCCAGTTTCCTCCTGTCGCCAATCCACCTGCACACCTGAAACCCATCCACAACACTATAAAGATCTCAGCTCCACATTCCAGTCTCCGTCAGATTGTTCAGTTTGCCAACATGGTACTTATACCAAGGCCAAGCTCTGCCGGCACTCTGCCGGCGCTCTGCCGGCGCTCTGCCGGTGTTTACCTCTCCCTCAGGTTCATCATCCCCTGCTGCTCCAGTCTGTTTGCCCTGCCCAGCACCTCGTCTGTCTGCCTGCCCAGAAGAAAACCCTGCTGCCTCTGCCTGTCCTGCTCCACTGTCATATTTAAATCCAAAATACACATTCAGCACTTAAGGAGTCAACCTGATCACCACAGTGTCCCACTCACGCTGCGAGCAATAAACCAGCCCCAAGACCTCTTCAAGTTTTCACCTTCATCATTGACTTCAGCTAACATGTGTCCATATGATACCATCAGAGTTCTGGACTAACTGCAGCTGATTTATCAGGTTCTTTGGCCGAGATAAAGGAGAGCCATCCCGCGGTCTAATCTGCTGGTTATGAAACCATGCATTAGTGTTTATATGAGTAGCTGGAGTCACTCAGGCCCCATATAGCAAGATCTGTGAGTGGTGAGGCTGTCCGAGTACCAGCTCCCGGCCAAGCAGCTCTTCTGTCAGGTCGCCGGGTTGACAGGTGAGGGCCAATCTTTTTCTGACAAAGCCAACCTCCGCAGAACTCGATTGGGCTTTTTGGTGCCTCTTATTCCTCCAGGGCCAAAGAGCAGTTGAACTGTTTCTTGGCATCAAGCGGTGATACCGTCGTTCTCTTCACATCTGTGGCACAAACATCTCTCTGGATCTAGATTTACAGCTTGTGTGTGAAAATCTTTCCAATATGTTTAATTGAAAAGAACCACTTCTGTTGATGCTGTTACACTCGTGGCTTTTCTTCCTCTGTGGTTCCGTCTGCACAGAACAGACTCACCTTCAACAGCCAACAAACTGTCACACATCGACATTTCACCACTGCTGAAATTTTTAAAAGATATAACTTCCTCCGGTGCTGAAATGAACTCCGTCATTCAAAAATAGCCCAGGAGTGTCAAACCTTATGTGAGGGTGATGCGCAAAGCCGCCACTTCAACAATGAACACATGTAGACATTACACCGTTCACACACCTGACAGCCCTGTCAATCTCCCCTGGATTGACAGCAGCATCCGCCTGCATCCGTGGATGATGCCAGAGAAGATGCTCTTCATGTCTGCTGAGTTACAGAGAGAAATGTGTCATATTGAAAAGGGCTAAAGACACAGCTCTCTGATTAGATGAGCTCCACACAATTATCTGAAAATATATGATTCCTTTGGTTTCGTTGTAAAACAATCTACTGTACTGTTATTGAGACGAAAAGCAAAAGTTAATTATTGAAACTTAATGTATTTTTAATATGTTGAAATTGTCCCTGATCCTCTGATACAACTGTCCCTAGGGTTGGCTTCAGTTGCAACATCTGAATTTTTTCTATTCAATTGATTGATCTGTTATAGGTAATCATCTGTAAACGATTTGGGTCGTTAGCAGACAGATACTAGTTTAATATATCACAACAAATAGTCCGTGAGTAACTGAGAGAAATGCAACAAGCATTGCAACCGTTCCCGGTCTCCTCTACTTCAGGTGAAATACATTTCTCCTGATTCTAACTTTTTAAAAAGTTTAAAAAGTTTAAAATCAGAAGAAATGTGTTTCACTTTAACTTTTCTTCAGAACTCATTCATGCATCTGTTACTTTTCTTCAGGTCATTGACCCAGAATAAAAGAGCGCCCGGAGGTGTGTCTGTGTGTCCGTCCGCACTGTCCCTGAAGTCGGCGATGCCGCCATAACGCGCAGCTGTTTTGTTGGACGGGGCCATTGTGCTGCATCACCTGCCTCTGTGACCTTCTGTGTGCCGTGAACCCTGATTATCCACAGCAGAGGAGCCGTACAGCACCTTTGAAGCACTTCACACCGTCTTATTGGAGCCGGGCTGTTGATGCTCGCAGCGCACAAGGTCTCTGGAAATGAAGCGTTCACTGTGAATGTTAATGTGGTCGCCATGACATGACTCTAACCTGCGTTCTGCCTGCTCTAGTGCGTTGTGGTTAGCGCTCATCTAAAACTTCACAGCGACTCATTTTAAACATGTAAATCCCCCTTCGCCTCTGAAAAATTCTTTGACTTAATGTGTTGCAGCAGCCGAGGCCCGGCAGGATTTATCACGCTGATGTCAAGTGTGTGAATCCCACTTTGACCTGATGGATAAAAGTAGAAACGATCCTCAGAATCCAAATGTTCAAAGGCCTGAAGAAATGCATTTGACAAATGCACATATTCTGCAACATAGATGGATGTTAGTGCAACAGTGTGTAAAATGAGCTCAGTATGTTCATGAGAAAACTTTATTGTTATAATAATGAGTTCAGTTTTCTTGTCAGCTCACAGTTCGTTGTTAGTAAAACTTCAGTGTATGTACAACTATGGTTACTGCACTAGTGTAGGTTCACAGTCAGTCTTTAACTACTGAAAATACTGGTAAAAGTAATGGTTATATGACTCTGGATAAGCAGGGATGTCATCTGACACTAGTCTGAGTATATGTATATATATATATATATATATATATATATATCGATATGATGATGATGATGATGCTGATGAGCCAGAAGATGAAGTTTTTCCTTATTTGTGAAACCTCTGCTAAAGTAGAACATCACAGGATGCTCCACATTCCAATTTTAAAGCTTCTGATATTCCCCTCTAAAACAACACACAACCTACAATTACAACTTTATTCTCATTTTCTCATATTAATATTAATAATATTATTTTACATAATTATTACTATATATTATATTACATATTACATATACCATATACATTTTTTTTTCTATCATAGTGTGTACATATTTCCAGAACCTGAATTTCTATGCATGTCTCTCTCTCTTTCTCTCAATCTCTCTCTCTCTGTGCTGTAAGGATAAAATTAACATAATGTTGCTGTACAAATGAAAGATTATCCACTACACTGTTGAAGTGCAAACACTTCCTCTAACTTTGAATAAATGACTGTCCTGTGTGCGATGATGTGGGGCTGTAACAACACTAAATGACCCTCCACTCTGTAATCCATTTATCATTTCAAGCATAAACTATTCCGTTATATCTCTGTTTCAACAGTTAATCAATGTGAGAAGATACAGGGACAGGCTGGGACAACATTTTACCACTGATTTCCCTGTGCACGCATTTTCAGCTCGCTAGCAAAGCAGTGGAGAAAGGCAGTCTATCTCAGGTGAAGTGTCATTAAGGTCGGCAACCATTTTTCATAATCCAGTGGAGCTCCAGAGATCAATACTTGCTTGTGTGGAGTAGATTTGTGTGTGTGTGTGTGCGAAGGGGCAATGGAGGCTGTTAGTGGTCCTCTAATGCAATTTAATGCCAGCTGACCACAGTAATGACCAGGTGAAATGGAAGCCAAACGTTCCTGGGAATCAGAGAGCTGTTTTATCCATCCTCTGTGAATTAAAGAGGAAAAGACACTTGATTTAGTCCACCATTATTACTGTTGGTTTAAAACCATTCACAGCATTATAGAGGCTCGATCCCTCCCTTCGGGCCGTTTGTGAACCCTCTGGATTGACCTGGTTTGCTGCATTAACTGGCTGTAAAATGTAATCTGATCTTCATCTAAGTAACAGATATAGACAAACACAATGTGCTTGAAGTTAATAACACATATATAACTATAATCTGAGCATGGCCATTAAACATTCACAGTGCTGGTGGAAAAAGTAAGTGAACCCTTGGATTTAGTAACTGGTCAAACCCAAGCATCAACCTCTGAGGCCCGAAAATGAAGCATCAACACTGAAGAAGCAAAACCTGGCTCCAACAGTGAGTCTCCCATGTTAAAATGTCCAACTATACAGCAGAAATAAACATGTTTAAACAGTTAATTTCCTCCTTCATGACAACTGTTTATATAACTCATCTGTTTACATTTTATTAAGGCTTATAGTTATGGAGAATTGAGGGTGTGGCCTCTTTGAGTGACAGGTGGGAGAGCATATGCTTGAACACAAACCAACATGCACCGAAGTCTAAGCTCCACACATGCCCCACATCTTTGCCCATTTTTGGATGAACTGGCAGTTAGGTGGAGTCAGACACTGCCAAGATAACAACGGCGGAGCAGCTCACTCTGAGCTTCAAAACCGTTCTTCAGAAACCTGTGGGTGACGTCACGGAGGCTACCTCCATCTTTATTTACAGTCTACGGTCGAAACCTCTTTTTGGCAGCACTGCTAACCAGAGCTTCTTCACCCCAGCCACACAAGTGTACCACAGGGCTGTGTGCTAGGCCCCCTCCTGGGTGGTGACAGAGACTACATTTCCCATGAACACAGCTGCTTCTTGTTCCTGTTTCCATAAAGCATTAGCATGTTTATTTCCACACCCACATAGGTTAACCTCACGGTGGCGCAGGATGAGACCTCAGGGGAGGGTCTTCAGGATTCATGTGGTGATTGTTAATGCACAGCTATCAATCTTATATTTGCGGAGATACTTGACCACAGATATCTACTGATTACTGTCCTACTTCCCTGGAGCCACTCTGCTAACATCTCGGAGTGATGTCACGACCCCGTGTGCATATGAAGCTCTCCTGGGTCTATACATCCACAGAGCACGAGCCCGCATGTACATCAGGGGAGGAACATCACTCTCTGCATATCTCCTGGGCCCATGAACGCATCAGCAACTAAATCAATCATGGTACACAATGGCATGTGTGTACTAATTATAGTTTTTGCTGTGTCCAAGAAATGACTGCACTTTATGCTGCCTTCATGTCATATCTGATAGATGGTCGGGATGAGAATAGTTCCCATGTTTACATCAGTGAACATCTCAAGATGGTTGTGATTCCAGAGTTGGTTGTGTGAAGGTTAAAATACTTGGAATTAACAATATACTGAACAAAAACAAAACAGCACTTCAAATTGTTGAAATAAAAGATCTAAGATTTTTTTACTATTATTTTCTTATTTCTCTTCTATTTCCTTCACAAATGTGTTTGAATCTGTGGACCGATCATCTGAATTTCTGACATGTCAGAAATTTCGATCGGCCGACGCAGGTTCTCACACAGTTGAAGTAGAGCCACGAGCCGATTCCCCAATGTCAGTGCCTTTTTTCTCACTGTGACTGCACGAAATGGCGAACAGAAGCTGTCTGAAAATGCCATGGCGACACGACACTGGACAGAAAACATAAGCTTTCTCCAGTGGTGTTTGTGATTGGGCAGTACATCCAGCAGGACCGCAGGTAACTACGCCAGCCCGGGACCTCTGCTTCACCTGTGAGATGGGTTGTGTCTGAAACTCATTCACTCCTCCCCACTGACTCTCAGGGAGTTCTATGTAGAGGATTATACAGTGAACTCTTCTGTGAAATGAAAAAACATTTCCAGACATTACTCTGGTAATTTCCTCTGACTGTTTTTCTGTCTTTCAGCACAAACACAATGCATGATTTATTGTTTGGTTAGTGACCATCGGTGTACATTACCTTCCATGATGCACTGTGGGATACTATGAGTCCACTATATAGGGTATAATAATTATCACTATACATTCGGACAGCACTATAAAATGGTGAACTCACTATAGTGGACTAAAGAGGGAGTCTCAGCCACCCGGACAGCTGATGCAACAGTTGATTTGCACAATCAAAGAATTTCAGCACAAACTGTCAGGAACTGTCTTCAGGCAAGCTTATGTGCACATCTGTAATCCTCACCAGGGTCTTGACCTGCCTGCAGTTGCTTGTCCTAACCAATTAAGATCTAAGGTGCTCTGTAAAACCTTGGCGCTGTTTGAAAACAACCTTACACCTGATGTTTTTCTGAAAAACCTGACGTTCACTAAAACCTTTATTTCTCTGAAGCTGATAGAAACTTGAAAGAAAAATTCAGGGCTTAAACCTTTTACTGTTAATGTAAATCGTTGGCTTTGCCTTGGAAATTGTATAGGGCTGAAAAAACAAGCACATTTGTCAACATTTCAGCTCAACTTTTTTTGATTTAGATTTTTTTGATGACTTGATTGGGTAAAGCCAAGGGTTTGCAATAGAAGCCAGAGGTTTAAGGTCTCAGATCCTTTGTATTTCATGTCTCTACCTGCTTCAGAGGCTGAGAAATACAGGTTTTAGCGACAGCGTTGCATCAAGTGAATCTTTACCTCTAGCTAGCGGTGACCCGGAGCTACTAGCGGACTAGCTGGTTAGCAACTTAGCAGGTTTAAGTCAGTGTTTGAATCTTCTAAGTTGCGTTTATAGTATGGGCAGGTATAAGCTGCGGACAACGAACACAGGTGCATTTTCTTGATGAAGTTTGAATGCACAGAGATACCGTGATGAGACCCTGAGGCCCATTGTCGGGCCGTTCATCCACCGCCCTTCGCCACATGTTGCAGCCTGGTAATACGCAGCCCCATGTTGCAAGGGGTCTGTGCCAATAGAAGCCAATGAAGAAGAGACACAGGCCATAATCAACAACTTGATCAACTCTGAACAAAGGAGATGTGTTACACTGCATGAGGAAAATGGCGGTGAAACCAGATACTGGATGACAGACTCTGGCCGGCCACGGGCATCCATGTTTGTTTGCCTTTTCAGACAAGTCAGACGTATCGTAGCGAGTTTTCCAGTAATAATTAGTGAATGACTGAAATATGCGATAATCAGGTGACCGCAAAGAACCAATCGGTGGTAACACAACAAAAGATAGTTTGCTCATGTCGACTGACGCTGGCTTGAGCAAACACACAATGCATGGGTCGTACGCATGCCTTGAGTTTACATCACAGTCTCACAGAAGTCCACTGGAGTTTTTCACATCATTAGAGCTTGTTAACCCACTGCTGCTGAAACATGCAGTTTGTCTCTGCTGAATTGTGGTGGAGGGATACGTGGTGGAGGGATACGTCTGTGGAGTTGCACCAAGTTTTTATTGCACCAGAAAATAAAACTTGGTCAAGACCGTCAAGACAAAGATACAAACTTAATTTGTCAGATTCAAACTCCTGAAACCTCAAGTCAGCTCCAGCTGGACTGGAGTTTACAGTGTGGGAAGGGATTTACAGATTTACAGCTAGTACTGACAAGAAGAATGATTGCAATGATCAAAAGCATGCACTATATATATATATAAAAATTAGCATATGAATGTTGTGTTAAGACAGACTTAAATAAAAGAATCATACCCTGGTGCAAAAGCATTTTCTGTTTTTGTAGTTTCCATCATTTCTATCAGTGACGACAGCACTCAGCTCAAAGTGTCATAAGCCAACAGTTCAGCAAGTTCAACTAAACCACTCATCTGGGAGGTCAGAGTCAGTGTGTAAACTACTGTCACATATCTCTGTGGCGGATCATTTGGGAAACATTTGAACTATTCTTTTTTTGGGGGGGAATCTTTTTTTTAGCCTGTCTGATTGTCTGTATCTGTGTTGCGCTGAGCACAGGGTTATTATTACTGATAGGAAGCTGGGCCAACCATGAAAATAACCCCGAGCAGTAATAAAGCAGAATTATGCTTTCAGAGTTGACTTACAAACAATCCAGAAGTGTGCTCTCCTTGGGAAGTGTCCGTATCTGTGCAGTGAACTCCTGTTCCTGCATGTGTGTTTCTACAGAGACGCATTAGAAACATGGATCTGTGGCCATCAGTGAGATTAACACACTGTCCAATTAGAAAATTGTGGTGTTGGGTTTTACTTCACAACTCATGAAATTTATACAAAGCTAGTTCACTTCAATCATAATTAAAGACTCAGTTCCCTAAAATGATTATTCTCCTGAGTAGAGTAACAGGGGCATTGTTTCTGGAAAGCTGTTGTTTTTTTTTAAAATGGTGTTTTGTTATCATATTTTGATATAGATTATCACCATAAATTAAATCCCATTCACCTCTGACGGTGGCCCTGAGAGCTCAACACACTGCAACTGAAGAAAACATGTAAATACAAAACATCTTCGTCAGTTTGACATGTGCTGCAAATTCACACAACAGCCGCAGTGTTTCCAGGGGAAACTAAAAAGTGATGAACCTGGCTGGGACACGCCTGTTGTTCAATGTCCAATTGTGATTTTTGAAGTTAAAAGAGTTGAATAATAAGTTTGTCACAGAAGGTTTCATTTTCTTTTTAAGTTATTTTTTGCCCTAATTCTGAGAGAGAGAAAGAGAGAGAGAGAGAGAGAGAGAGAGAGAGAAAAAGAGGGTTAGGATTATTCCTTCATGGAAACATTTTAGAAACGTTCTAAATGACGTGAGGTGAATAATAACAAATGCTGTCTTTGTCTCTGAGTCAGACCATCCAAAGTTAGTATGTGTGTATGTGTATGTGTGTGTGTGTGTGTGTGTTTGTGTATTAGGGTTGCAAAATATGCAAACAAATTATTTTTAAAAAATGATATCGCAATTATTTTGGCAGTTATTGTGATTTCATTGGAATGGTTGTTTTTTCATTTCAGTCTTGTACCAAACAAACATGTTCCTTTAGATGTGGAGAATATGATCTGTAGGTCGGAGCGTCTCTGTAGCACCACAACGCTGACGGTGCTAACAACGCACAACATCGTGACACATTTTACCTTTGTCGAAACAATCGCAGCTCCTGTGGTTTGGATATTGCACTTCGCCATACCGTGATTTCAATTATATTCTTATTCTTCTTATATTAATTATGCAGCTCTAGTTTTCTAGTATTTCCAGTCAGAGCTATATTAACTCCTGTCTGCACGTATACCCTTGTTAGCTAAACAGTATAGTGAGTGAGTGGACAATCTGAGCACAGCCTAAGACCAATTTGACCTCCAGATGTGGAGTCATCACTGGTTTAATGTTACTGACACCACTGACATCTGGTGAAAGAACAGAGGAGGAACATACAAACAATGAACACAACAATGAGGTGAAAGAGAAGAGAAATGTTGCATCTTCCAATAAAAAAGTCAAGATGTCTGAATGAGGTTAGAATAAACTCGCCTCCACCCAGCACAACACGTGTGAATGGGATGTAATTTGCAACAATTACCTGAAAGACTGTGAAAGACCTCACAGTAAACATTTCACTGGAACATTGTTGAGTTCACTTTCTGCTGAAGAAACGGTCTGGTAGCACGTTTTGTTGACTGTTTCTGGATCTCTAATAAAGGCTGAAAACGCGTTTGATATCAGGGCCGAACAATTCATAGAAATAATATCAAAATCACAATATGACCAAGTGCAATATCCAAACTACAGGAGCTGCAATTTTCTGATAAATGTAAACTGTGTCACAACATGTTTGTACGGTACAAGACCAACAAAAAAATCACATCATCGTCATTTTTATATTTTTTTGCAGTAACAGAAGAAAACTTCACACGTGTATTTAGTGAGGCAGGTGTGTAGGAGCAGGATGAACTGATCCAAAGTAGGATCTTAAAAAAATCCTGCACAGTCTGACTTACAACAAACTATTCATTTGCAACGTTTCAGTGCTGCACCTTCATCAGGCAAATGGTTTGTCTGTAACCAATCACCTCATCCCACGTGAACGATTAACAGACATTAATTCACTATATAACAGTTTATGATATATTACAGAAGATTAAAAACTCCATGCAGTGACACATAGGAATACCCTTACGTTTTTTAAGCTTCATAAATATTCATACAAAGATCCACTCTCATGTTTACCTATTCACTGTGAAGAAAATGTAAGGGTATACCTTTTAGTTAGTAGTAGGGGTTATTAGTTAGTTAGTTACCTGTTAGCATACCTAGCACCAAAACATTGCAAATAAATTGTTCATTGCTAGTCAGACAGTGTGCAGGATTTTTTGAATCGCTATATTTTTTTGCAGTGAAAGTGAAAATGCAAAAATGACCATACCAACTGAAATCATAACTCATATCACAATATTGTTTGTTTTTCTGTTGTTGTTTTTCACGTATCGTTCTGCTGTAGTTGATATTATAAGATGAGATGTCCATCAGATAGCACTGATGTTTCTCTCTCTTGGTCACAATTCTTTGATAAACCAAGTTTGAGGGGAGGTTTTTTGTTTCTTTCTCATTTCTGTAAAAAAAAAAAAACAATGGTATGTTCTGTTATGAAAAAAAACATAAGATACAATTTACCCATGTACCTGGATCACACATTTAAAATGTACATGCTCCTGAACCCTACTTCAACAGCTTTATGGGGCTTTCAGACAGAAGGTGATTTGCACTGCACTCACTGCTCGGCTCAGTGGGCTGTTCAGGGGAGGACAGAGCAAACACAGGCCTAGGCCTAGGTCTAAGTCTAGGTCTAGGTCTAGGTCTAGGTCTAGGTCTCGGTAGGTCCAAGGTCTAGGTTGAAAACTAAAGTAGAAAGGGCCTTTGCTGTCAGGGCCCTAAACTTTGGAACAACCTACCAGAGGAGATCAGACTCTGAGTCAGTTCAGTTTCATCTGCTTCACTTCTTAAGATGCATTTTTATTTAAAACAAAGACTTTATTGTGTCTTTGTAATTTCACACACACTTTCCACTTTGTTTGGATGTTTTACATTCTACTCATGTGAAGCACTTTGTTACTTGTATTGAAAAGTGCTATTCAAATAAAATATTACCATTATTATTATCAGAGACATTTTGAGAGTTTCCAATACTTTTGGCAGGACACGTCACTATGAAGCAGGAAGCTCCCGCTGTGTTCTAGCAAAGATGTATCTTTCCCATGCTAAGAAGCCAGCGTTAGCACTAGCAGTGAAAAAGAGACTGTGGCTGCCCCCAAGTACCCTATACAAAAATCTAATATATAACATATACTGTATGTCCCTATACCAGGAGTAATGTTGCTATATACTGTATGTGACCTATAAGGGGATATATTATTATATATCATATATTATCACATATATGACATACATAGTACACCCATAGTAAAAGTACATATATTAAAAATATATTAAAAATATCCATGGTGAATTTTTATGGCATACCATGTTGAGACCATCCATGGTAATGAATTATATTTGATTTATATCCAAAAGTTTATTAACGCATAATATTAATACACAAATAAAATAATAAATATACACAAAATAATAAAATACACAAATAAAATTTATATGTGCTTATATATGTTGTTATCATTAATTTCTCATTAATTTGAAAAATTTGTACGGGCTAGAAATACATGTCCATATACGAAATTGTTCCGATTTCTAACAGGTTGTTGCGTTCTGTCTGAAAGCCCCATTAGAGAGCACAACATAACATTTCTGAACAATGACAGATCATCACCCTCTCTGTGACTTCTGAGTCATCCTCAGTGGACCTTCATTCTCCAGACAGATCCTGCTGCGGTGGCACTGAGCTCTCCTACAGGAGGGTTCATTAACAGTCAGTCAGTGATCACTGTGAGGAATAAGTTCACTTTTGTAGATATGTTTTTAATTAAATGTTTAACGAGGAAAATAAATAATCAAGAGCAAGAGGTTTCCTCAACAACAATTCAATTGAATGTATATACAGTACACCTTCTGTGCAAAAAACATGGATTCAAAAGACATTGTAAGCTGATAACTTCAAGGCACACATATATTTATATATATATGTATATATAACATTATTTTTGCTGAAGAAAATTGAGAGTTCTTCATGGGTTAAACAAAACAGATGTGTGTTTTCTTGCTGCTCACTCTGACACCCACCATAAAACACAGCTAGCACTAACAACATGACCCTCCACCCGCTTTAACTGTGATAATGAATGACTGTTGAGAAGCAGGTGAAAGCGCTGCGGCCTGTCACCTGTGAATGTTTAATGAGTGTGACCTTTAAAATTTCCTTTTGAAGCAGAAAGAAAATTCAGTGTGCACAAAAAATATGTCGTCTTTCTAGAGCAGGAATCAAATAATCTGTGTCTGTGTTTAGTGAAGCTGCGGTTTATTACTGTGGTGCAAAACACAGTGTGATTGAGTGTGTGGTTCCCAGAAAAATACGCCCTCTAGTGGCTGATTTGTGCCTCTTTGTGTCTCTTTTCTCCTTCTCTCATACAAAATTTCAATACTCCCATGATGCATTGCAGCTACGGTGTGGATGGATTCTGTATCTGTCATGGTCACATCAGAAATCATTCACTTATTATTGAAGATCAAAATGAAATGCAGCTTTGATACTTAGATATACATGAATCTTGATTGTACATGTGTGTGTGTGTGTGTGTGTGTGTTCACAGAACTCAAACAGCAACAACGCCAGAAAACCAATAACTTATAAATCCAATGTTGTTATATAAAAGATTTCATCCAGCCAGTTGTATAAATTACATTTCTTGAAGACACAGGGGTTTCAAATAATATTAACACTGTACAGTGTCCAGTAAAGTGTGGGTAGTTGTCGGTAAAAATGCTCCTGATGCTCTCCAAAAACCATCATGTGCGACACAAGTCTGCGTCCTGAACACTGTTCTTGCAGTAGACTGTGCTGTTGCTCCCCAGGGGGCAGTCTCGGAAGCCGATGCCCCCATTAGGGGTGTAAATAGGCTGAATGCGGAAATCTCCCTTGAGGATCTGCTCATTGTTGAGCGAAACTATCTGGAAGCTGGTCTCAGTCATTTCCAAGATGGAGTTATCTTTCTTGGTGCCCGCCTCGCAGTAGTCGTCTTTTCTCCGACCCCGGTTGTATTTCCACTTGGTGGAAGACTTGGAGCGGCTCTTCTTGTGCACGTGCCAGCAGAAAATGCTGAGGAGCGCCACCAGCACCACGATCACGGCCCCGCCAATCAGCCCGGCCAGCAAGAAAGGCGAGCTGGGCTCCTGCTGCGTGGCCTGCTCGGGCCCCGACGGTCTTTTGTTGTTGTTGTCGGGGCTGAACAGGGCCGGCGTGGTCATGGCTTCGGTGCACACGGTGTCATCTTTGGGCCGGTAATTATTGAATGCGTCCAAGGGAATGACGCAGATCCGATAGGTGGACTTTGGCTCAAGATTAGCCAGTCGGATCCCCCGGTGATCTCCACCCACTATCCTCTCCCTGACGGTGTCCCCTGTCAGACTGGGGCCCATCCTGGCCCAGGTCACCTTGTAGGCAGTGACTGGAAAGGCGGCCACCCAGCTGACGTGGATGGCCGAGCCGTTCAGTATTGCAAATGTGACCTGCACAGTCTCCCTCCGGGGATCCAGAGGTTGCTTAGTCCTCAAACCCCCCTCTCTGGTTGTATAGATAGGGTAGAGGGTGGGTAATGTGGGGAGGGGTTGCCTGGAAGAGGAGGAGGAGGGGGAAACAAAGTGAGTTACTAAAGAGGAGTGTGTGGAAGATGACAGGGATGGGATCAGAGCGGAGGTGGACAGGGGAGGTTCTGCTGTGCTCTGCGGGCACTGGACCAGCTCCGCGCTGAGCTCCCTGATCACCATGCCCCGGAACTTCTCAGGTTTATGGCACATGAAGCCGCGCACGTTGAGCGAGGCCGGCAGAGATTTAAGCCACGACACCACCCACTTGATGCTGCAGTCGCACAGCCAAAGGTTGTTCCGGACAGTCAGCTGTCTGAGACTGACGAGGCCGTCAAACACCCCCCGTGTTAACGACTGCAGCTGGTTGTTGGAGATATCCAGCCTCTCCAGCTTGTGCAGCCCTGCGAACGCTCTGACGGGGATCCGGTTTATCTGGTTCTCCTGAAAGTTTAACTTGACGAGCACCTCCCCTGGGAGAAATGGGGGAGGATACGTGAGCGAGTTGCGGGCCATGGACAGCTCCCTCAGAGTGACCAGGTCCTGGAAGGTCCCCGGTGCAATCCCTTCATCTGTCAGCAGGTTTCCGTCCAGCAGGAGGCGCTCCAGCCGGGTCACATTCCTAAACGCCTCCTCTGCGATAACCGCGATCCGGTTCTCATCCAGCCGCAGTTCTTTCAGATCATCTGGAAGACCGATAGGCACGCTGCTGAGGTGGTTTTTGGTGAGGAAGAGCATCTTCAGGCTCACGGCCTCTCGGAAGGCGCCTTCCTCCACCCCGACTGTAGATATGGAGTTATCGTCCAGATGCAGCTCCTCCAGCCACAGAAGCTGAGCCAGAGCCACTCTGGAGATAGTCTGAATGTTGTTCTCCTGCAGGTGGACAACCCTCACATTTTTGGGCAGGTTAATGGGGAACTCATCCAGCTGGTTGCCATAGAGATACACAGTTTCCACAGACGCCACATGGTGGAGCTCCAGGGGAAAACCAGCATTATTGATTTGGTTGTTGTGGAGGTAGAGGGTCTTATAACCCTCACCGATTCCCAGAGGCACTGAGGTCAGGCTCCGCTCGTTGCAGTAAATAAAGGTGCGATCGCAGCGGCACTCCTCGGGACAGTTGGAGGCCCGGGAGAACTGGAGGTGAAGGCCCAACAGTATAGGTATCCACGGCCTTATGAAGGTGGCCCAGTCCTTATTCCACAAACGCCACTGTATCTCCATTTCAAAAGGGGATTGGAAAAATCCAGAAACCAAATTATAAGAAACTGTGGTTTGAAAATTCCAACAGAGCAGTCATCACATTTTGGCCGTTGGCGTAGTAACACCACCGCGTCCAGACCGGCGCTGAAGAAGGTCTTGAGTAATCCCTCGGTAATTAGTAGTCCTAAACTTCCCAACACAAGAGCAGCGGCCTCATTAAACAATAAGATTCCTCCACCATCCACTGTTCATCACTGAGTCGGGACACACAAGTAAAGTTCACCATATTGTCACACTGTGTCCCCTGTTACCAGCGTGGCAGAGCTCTGTTCACGGCACTCAGAGCCACGTTCAACACACAGGAGGGTCATCACCGGCGCTCACTCTTCCTCGCCTCCTGCCGCCCTTTCACGTCACACACTGCTGGCTCCACGGCGATAAAGCTTCTCTCGCACTTGACATTTGGATCCAGAAACCTGTTGCAAAATAATGATAAAAAAAAAAAAAAAGATAATGGAGGGAGAAAAAAAAATGCACGTTTTCCACTAAAAGACCAAAGGATTTCTCCCCTCTCTGTTCCATAAATGCAAAGTGAGGCATTGTAAATTGGGAGAGCGGAGCAGTGTGCATACAAATGACTTACAGATCTGTTACATATTCCTCAGACACACAGCTAGAGGAAAAGGATATTTGAAAAGATATGAGAGCAAAGTTCTGGCAAAATCATAGGAAAAAAAAACACAGTTTAAAAAGTCTATGTGCAGATTACTAACGTGAGACCTAATCTAAAATGAAAACATATGCTAAGCGGATTCAAACACTTTTTTTTTTTTTCCCTCTCCCTCTCCAGTTGATAACCACGAACGTGAACAAACTGACAAAACGAACATTTTCAAAAACGGCCACATTGGGAGGGATTAAAACACGCGGCCGGAAGCGTTCTGCGAGCAACGAGGTGTGAAGTGAGCTGCTGAAGATGACCGGCCTCACCGACTGGGGCCACCATGACACCGTCAGTTAGTGCCCTGCCCCACAGCACTGAGGAAGAACTGCCTTCAAAGGGAATTCACAAGAGGTCAAAGAGACAAAGCTGCATATTTGCTCTTAATCATTAACTGCTGCATCACACTTCGCATTGCTCTCCACCCTTGATTCATTAAGTTGAGCCGTGCTGCCGGAGAGGAGGAGACGCCGGACGGTGATGAACGCAGCTGTCAGCAGAGATAAGATGAGACAAATTCCTCGCAGGAGGGGGGACGAAACTAAGATCGATGTGAGCCTCTCGAAACAAGGAGAGGTGTTAACTGTCAGAACAAGGTCACGGGATTTAAATAAAATGGAGAGATTTTCCTTGTCCCGAGCTTATATTGGTTGGCACGCAAATAAAAAGCCTCATTATTTAGCTTGTGCTGCATTCAAGATGAATATCAATAAAATTTTAAAAAAAAATAATAAAAAACTTCCTATGGTTTTTACAATTCAATACAGTCCCCCACAAAGGAAGTGGTGATAATGTATTATTAGTGCTTGTTAGCTGGGTGGTAGTGATGATTAATAAAATGGCACCAGGCAGCAGCAGCAGCAGCAGCAGCCAATTGACAGATTGCATTGATTTGTGGCCAAGGCAGTTCAATAGTTATGTAATGTTCCTTGGGGGGCTAAACAAGGCATCAAACTGAGTCCAATTATGGTGACCCGACCTCACCGCGGTTGTTATTAGCAGGGCAGTGGGCATCAGTCCTGTGACATATACTTATATACATATTCATGTGTCCCTGTCTTTTTTTTGTTTAACAGTTCTGTCCCAATGTGGAGAATAAACCGGCGGGTAGTTCATTAGCTCTGCGCCTTGAGAAGCGGACAGACTATGGGGATACCTCCTCTTGTTTTCCCACCTAATAAAAATGAAGTATTTATATATTAAAAATAAGTGATTAAGAACTGAATTATAAAATGATACCAATGCAGTAAATACTACAGCTGCTATTCCCTGTTTTTTTCTGGTTGTTACCGTTTATTCTGACAATTATTTTGAAAGTTCGTCCTGTAAAAGAAGAATATTTCAATATTTGAAAGTGGCATCTAGAGTTTCAAACGATGCTCCGTTCATCAGAGTCTTTCTTACCTCTCACTGCTGCTCATCCAGACGGTCTGCCCGTGCCCGCCTCTCCGCACAGCGCTGCGCTCACACCGAATACAAAGTCCGCATCCTGCCCGCTGCGCCCGCTCCTCTCTCCCGCTCCGGCTGCGGCTTCGGACTGGTCTCACTTGTTTTTTTTCCTGTACTGGGAAAGTAGAGCATTATGCTGAATGTTGCCCAAAGCAACAGCCAGGGAAGGGGGGGGGGGGAGCAAGTTCAGGTCACCAACGGTCTGCTCCGCATATTCCCTCCGTCTCCCCCAAAACGCACCCCGACAGCCTGAGACTCCCGGCCGGCCGCGCTGCTCGGGAGCAGCCGATGTAGGTCCTCCGCTGCCTGAGGAGGAGGAGGAGGAGGAGGAGGAGGAGAAGGGGACATGAAGCAGAGAGGAGAGTTAGAGGCTCCCAGCCTGACCCCGCTCCACACAGATTAGAAACCTGGGATAAGCGGTCCTCGGTCTGGGTAAACTGTCTCAGAGACTGGCTGGAACCTCCTGGAGACCCGAAACTCACATCTGGCTCTGTTAACGCACGGTCTCTCTCTCTCTCTCTCTCTCTCTCTCCCTCTCCCTCTCTCTCTCTCTCGCTCTCTCTACCCATACATACCATTTTCTCCCTCTCTTTTCTCACAGCCTACTTCAGCTCCTCCCGCTCTCTCATGTGCTGCAGCTTTGTGTTTATATTTAAACAATTCATCTTCCAGACTTTTCTGACCAGTTCAAATAAAATAAAAACAAAATTTAACGTATAATCCCAAAAATCACATCCACACATGGGTGAGGAGTTAAAATAGAGGAAACAATCAGCAACAATCTACTTCCTCGCTCCCATCATCACTGTTCATCTACAGACTCCTCAACCTAACACCCACATGAAAGGTACAGTGGGGTAATTAGACAGCAGGGCCGGATCCTCCTGGGGGCTCCGGGGCAAACATAAGCTATGGGCACCAACTGATATTATTTGCGGAAATATTTAAATATTCACTAAATATATTAAATAATTCAATAATTAAATTAAAGTCTTTGTTTTCACTCAGGAATTCAGGAGTTTTACCTGATGGCTCATTGAACAATATCAAAATGGAGAAATAGTTTACTCCCCGATCGACATTGTATAATTTGGACTCTGATATTAAAGGTGCTGAAACCAGGCTGTGTGATACAGAACCATGTTTAACCCACTGACAAACAAACAAAGTTATTAGTCGGCTAAAAAATAGAATATCAGAAACATAATTCTTTTCTTATATTGAGGATATGATGTGTTTATTTTTGGCTCTGTCCTCATGTTGCTGCCATGTGGCCGGACATCAAGATGTGGTTATTCTTTTGCACATTTGTACATTTTTTTTAAGAAGTGAGTTTGACTTTTGTGGCTTTTCCTGTGTTTGTTAGTCATTACTAAATTTTAAACACTTTTCTTTTTATGTTGCGACTACATCTGACCAGGGAAGCTAAAAGATCTCAACAGAAAGTTTTATTTAGTATTTTTTTATATTTTTATTTTACCTCCCTCTTTCTTTTTTTGTTGTTTTAAAAGATTGTTTTGACTTTTTTAGACAATTTTTCTTTCTTGTCATTGTTTTGGGAGGCAGTGTGTTCCCTTTAATGGAGGGCTGCTGTTCTAGGCAGATTCTCTGCAGCAAATATCCGACAGGATGATGAAACAACACGGAGACGTCTTATTCAAAAGAATACCTTATTTAACATTTGACCCGTCGCTGCTCTGCCCCGTCCATCTGCACACACAAAAACATCCAGACACACACACACACACCACACACACACACATGCTGCACTGTGTGCTCAACTCTTCACATAAAGCATCAGTGTGCTTTTTAAATGACTGCTAACCTTCAGCTGTACTCTCTTTAAAACGCACACACACACACATACACACACACACATACACACAGTCTGTGGTTTATTCTTATCCTCTATCAACAACTCTCCGGGTCTGAACACTTGCTGCCAAACATCACATCTGCTGCTGCCTCTTGCCACTCCAATCTATTAAATTAAAATTCAGGCTAAATCTGTCTGCAGCTTATCACCGTGTATGTGGGGTCCGTGGCTAGCATGACGATGCTGGTTTAGCACCACTTGTTTGTGCTGTGTTACTGTAATCCAGCTGCTTGTGTGTGTGTGTGTGTGTGTGTGTGTGTGTGTGTGCAACCTGGACAGCTGCTCGGAGGGTTTAGTGCAGGGGTTGGGGAGTAATGGATTACCTGTATATGTGACCAGATTACAGGGATCTGTTTACAAAACAGAGAGTGAGCAGGGTAAATCTACTTAGTTCTCATACACAGTTTGAATTATTGCTGTTGTTTCTTCAATAAAATTAAAATTACAAAAACCTGTCTTGAAGGCACACACTGTGATTTTTATGTAACACTAAATATTTGTCTCCGACTTTCCCTCAAGATGTCTAACAGTTAATGAAGTTACATAGAATCATTTTCACAATGGAGTGATAGAGACATTAAAGAAAGACTGTTTGTATGTGCAAGATTGTAACCAGCATGGGGGGGGGGGGGGGCCAAG
>NW_019524909.1:130894-148383 GCF_002814215.2 Seriola lalandi dorsalis
CTTCGGACTGGTCTCACTTGTTTTTTTTCCTGTACTGGGAAAGTAGAGCATTATGCTGAATGTTGCCCAAAGCAACAGCCAGGGAAGGGGGGGGGTGGGGGTGGGGGGGGACCAAGCAGTGGCATCAGTATTAATGGGCCCCGGTGTAAGATTGTTTTTACAGGTACCAGTCACCTTGAGATGCGCGCTCGAAAATGCAAACACGCATACAAACTGGTGAAGCTGCCACAACACAATCTGTGATACACAAGGACAGGAAGTTAGATAAACTGCTGTGAAACTGTAAATCATCCAGGCTGAAGCTGCTGCTTTCTGCCTGTGAGGAAGAGCAGGATTCTAGCTGGGCCCCAGATTCACACAGGGTTATCACAATTTAGCAAATTATTATTAGGATCATTTTTATTATTCTTAATAAATATGAAATTACTGTTTTTTAATTATTCCAATTACATATTATTCAAAAAGAAAATAAATGATAAGTTATTAATAATTTAATGAATTGATTTAGTAAATTAATTTAGAAAGATATTTACCATAAAGATTATGTAGCAGTGCGCCAACACAGATAGCAAAAAACCATTGGAATATTATAAGAATATTATAATATAACTATAACAGTTTTCCCACATGGCTGGAAAAATCCAAAGAGCACAATGGCACAAGACCATCAAAAGTATCTCACACGCACACACACATAAAAAAAAAGAAATAGAATCACTTCCTGGTGGTTATTTCCTCTGCCAACCAGCCAGTGTGAAGTTGCAGGAAATATGGACACAGTCTCTCCTCCCTGAGTTACAGTGTTGACGAGAAACCAGAGGTATATTTGCAGAATATTATGACGTCCTTTTGGATATAAAATGCCAACAGTTTATTTTGTCCCTGTAGACATTTGAGTTGTGTCATAATTAGTGAATGAATTCATGATTTATGGCCAAAATCGTGTTTTGGGACTTTTGACCTTTGACCACCAAAAACTGATTTGTTCATCCTTGAGTCCAAATGGATGTTTGTGCCAAATTTGAAGAAGTTCCGTCAAGGCGTTACTGAGATATAAGTGACACAATAATAGAATGTATGAGTATTTTGGTTCATGGGTTTCAAACACTTTCTATACTAAAAGCAAAAGGGGTCTGTGGTCTGGTTCAGGTCAGTTCAGGGTCCTTGTTGTGAAAAAGTTTGAGGACCACTGATTAAAAGTACATAATCTCCTTTGGTTTGACACTTAAGACAAATGAGCACAATGCCCACATAATGAGAGGGAGAGGGGGGGGCGATACCACAATGGGTCCACAGCTGGGCCTGGTCAGGCTGTAGCTGAGCTGTACTTGCTGCACTCTCTTCATTTCTGCCACTGGACACCAAGGTTACATCCACAGTATTTTTATTTCTCTGGGGATATGAAGGTGACTTCATGGTGGACTTAGACTGAGCGACGAGTTCACTGTGTGTAAATCTAGTAAGATTTTGGGTTGCAGGCGGTTCTCAATGTTGATGCATGTCAGATTGTACAGTGGATGTCTGGTGATTCATATGATCTAAAGTAAATTGAAAATAAAAAGCATAGACATGTCCTCGGTTCACATCATCCCTCCACTCTGCTCTCAGCCACAGAAAAGAGGGCAACACAATCACTAACATTACAATGGCTTCAAAGTGAATCCTTCACTGTGAGAATCTGGTCCTACATTTCTGACTCGGAGCTTGACAGGCCTAGATTTGACATTTATCTCACATTTGTCAGCTTTCATCAGTGTGGAGCGGCCTTCATTCATCATGACTACTCAGCCTGTGAAACACTCATATGTCCTCTGTGTCTCCGGAGGAACTAACCCTGATGATGTCACCAGAGTTATGTCATCTGAAAAGACATTGCCTGAGGAAGATGTCTTCAAACATGCTCCGGCAAAGCTCGACATGGTCAGTTATTTAATGATCTGATTCTGGTTCTTTTTACATTCAGCGTCTTTAAATTTAAGGCACATCACTGATGATGCATCCTGTATCATAAAAGACTGTGACCAAGAGTAGTTTGGGGACTAATGGAGAGACAGTTGACAGCATAGAAACACAGCACCCTGCAGACTCTATGTACATCACTGAGTATTCAACCAGGTGCATCCAGAAGATTTACCTTGCTCCCGGTTTTAGATTTAGTAGTTCACCACCAGAAATGGCCTCAGATGAGACCACATTTCCAGACATAAATATCATTGCATTTAAAAAGGCAAAAAACACTCTTTTCTATGTTAAACCCAAGGTTTGAATTATGGGTGGATTGTGGTGGTAAGACCCCGCTGATCAATACTAAAAAAATAAAAATGTATATATTTCTCACTGTCTCATATTGTTGCCTGGAAGAATCTAATATGATTTCAGGAAACCCATGTGGACCACACCATTTCTTAACCTTCGTCTGCCTGCCTCACTCCATCAGCGGCTTTGTTCTCCAGCCTGTGTGCTGAGACACTGGAGGTAAATGTAAGTAGCAGTCGCTAACTACTCAGCTTCTTTAATACACTTTACTTTCTTATCAGAATTTAGTTAGCTAGTTTCTAACTTGACTTTAAGTTACAATTTAGCCAACTAATGTTAGCTAGTTTCCAACTTTAGCCTTAAGTTAGAGTTTACCTAAGTAGTTTTAGCGAGCTGATACCTGGGTTCCCTTTTACCCAGGAGAAAAAGTTGCCCCCCCTGATTGTCGTTGTATTAATCACATTCTGGTTAAAACTGTGGTAAAGACTGAATGAACAGTTTTTATTACCTGTTGGACACAGCATGTTGAAGTTAATTTTCCAACCTCAAGTATGAACATTTTTTCTCAACTACTTTTTACCTTACTTTTGTTTTCCCCCATTAAATTTACTGCACAGCTGCATTTACAGTTGTATATCTAATGCTATGGATATAGCTACAGTAGATGTTATCACTCTTTACTGCTTCCTATTGACGTCAGCTGAGGGTTTGACCCTGCGTCTCTCTATCAGGTGTGACAGATGTGTTAGCAGGACACCACAGGTGGTCAGGGATGCAGCAGCTTCAATACAATGATCAGCCGGTGTTACCGCGTCAGTGCACTGCACACACACAACCCCTGCAGCTAGCTAGTGTTACACCTATTATAAACGGATGTGAGTCATGACAACCAGAGCACAGCCATGGCTAAAGCATCATCTCATATAATCATAATCGCAGCTACAGCCCGTCTCCATCGGCCCTGGCACAGCTGGTTGTAGGGTAATAACAGTGTAGAGAGCTGGTTGACTATCTCCATCAGTCTTGGTTATCTTAACTCACAACTGTGGTCACAACTAGTGGCGGCCTACGATACACAAGGACAGGAAGTTAGATAAACTTGCAGTGCTACAGCACCCTACAGCACCCCCCCCCCCCTTCAATTACATCACATTAGTTTTAAAGCACACCCACTACATGTTAATGTGATGCTGCTGTGACAGAGCTGTGTGAGTGACAGAGCTGCTACTGACAAATAGTAACACACCATGTGATGTTCAGCACAGCCGGTTACAGTGTGGCTAAAAACTCCACTGCTACGGGGAGGAACCATGTTGTCATTGTAACGCCATGACTTGTGGGATCTTGCTCAAAGACAAGACAGTGCACCTGCCTTTAACTGGGACCCAGGATTTCGTGGTGACCAGGGCACATGTCCTACAAAGTCCTGCCATGGTGTTGGAACTCAGATGTTATATATTGCTGCTTGCAGCTACATTATTGTTTGTTGTTGAACTTTCCCACCAGCGATTTTGTTTAGATGGTCTCTTTATGCCAGTGTCTTTTCCTGTTCTCTTTATTGTCTCCACTGTCACTGTCAAATAAAGTCATAAAAATGGCCAAAAAAAGAAATCTGTGAAAAAAGTCTGTGTGAACACTAGATAGATAGATGAATATATAGATAGATAGACACTTTATTAATCCCCTCGGGGAAAGATAAACTGTGCATCAGTACAGGAAGACATAGACAGAGTTCTAGCAGCGCATGTAACAATCAGCTGTGAAAAAGTAAAGTAAAAGTAAAAGATTGCTTGTTAAAACATGTTGAAAACATTGACAAACACTTGATCCTCTTTGAAACAGTAATATATTAAAACCAAACAAAATTGACAAGTTTGTTGTAATTTTCATTATTTGAATAAATAAAAACTGATCACGACATTTATCGCACCTTAACACCCAGGAAGCAAGAAATCAAAGGTTCCAGATTAGAATCTCCTTGGAATCTCCAAGGTGGGTGGAATCTGACTTATTCAAACCTCTCACATCCAGGGTCTGGTGTTCTCTTTGTGTGAACTGTCATCATGCCAAGATCTGAAGAGTTCTCTAAGGCCTTTAGACTGCGATGCCTTTGAGAATGGCAAAGCATTTAAAAATATATATTTCCAAATTATTTGAAATAAATCATTCCACTGTGAGGAAAATCATTTAGTGGCGTAGATCTCAAACGATTGTGAATTTGTCCAGGACTGGCCGCCCCAGCAAATTTAGCTCATGAGCAGAAAGTTTGATGCAAAAGGGAATCTCCAAGAACCACAAGATTTCATCATGGGATCTGCAGGTAACTCTCACAGCCGTTGGTGTCAACGTGCATGAAAGAGATGACTGTCCAAAAAGAACATTAGAGCACATCGCCAATGAACATGTAGGAGAAGACCAGGCCTTTTGAAATAATGTGCTCTGGACGGACGGATCAAAGACACAGTTGTTTGGCCACAGTGACAGTAGCTGGTGTAGGCAAAGACAGCTTTTCACCAACTGTGAAACATGGTGGTGGAAACATTAGTGCTTGGGGTCGTTTCACTGCCTCAGGGACTGGGAGGTGTGAAAAATTTCATCCGGCCAATGTCAGAGACTGAAGGATGTTGTTGAGCAAAATGTAGAGTAAATTCCACATTTTTCAAAACACAGTTTGAATTTAGACATTAGTTACATTAACCTGCCAATGTTAGATCATTAAGATAGTCGACGATTAGCTTAGCTAACAACAACAAATGCTAACTAGCTAGCTCCTATGCACTACGAAGACAAACTGTTTGTAAAGCTGTAGCTTAACATATAAAGTTGATAATGCAAAAATGCTTAGAGGAAACAGCTAGCTCCTGATTCACAGAGCACAATAACTGTTCATGAACAGACACAGTAAAGTTATGAAATACAGTGCATGTAACTTTTTGTGAAACCATTAATAACCTTTAGAGAACACTCCCTGGAGGCTACCAGTCTGCTGAGGCTGCACAGTTTTTACAAGTGCAGTGTGCACGCAAAATGTTACGTTGCTTGGCAACGCAGTGGTTGTTGATGTCCTCCTTTGTACAGTGACTTACAGCAGTCAGTGAGTGTGTGTTGTACTTACCTGTCTGATCTTCATTCTGTGAGTCTTGTGCACTGCAAAGTCCCAAGGTTCAACTTCTCTGTTTGTTCATTCTCACCGTAAACTATAACCAGTTTTCAAACACTGAACTGAATGAGCTCTGCAGTACACTCTTAAAACAGCTGGCTTAAAAATAACCCAATTTGGGTTATTTGTGGGTGCTGGGTCAAAAGGGACAGACAGCAGGGTTTTGTTATGTTCTCTACCCAAAAATAGGTAAAAATTACTATGTTGTTGAAAACACAACCCAAATTCTGGGTCAAATTACTTATTTTTTTACTCAACATCTCTTGTTAATGTTAAGATTAAATTAAAATTATTATGAAATGATGAAACAATGAAACGAGCACATGCTGTCCTGCCCATTCTTTTATTACAACAACCAAAAAATATCAAGTTAGCCATATATACTTAATGTTCCAATACATTTAAAATTTATAAAATTGTATTAAAAATGTAGACCAGTAATTTCAAATTCATGTTTCTCATAGTCTTCCTTCTGATGCCTTAAACTGCATAAGAATGTTGGACTGTGAAGAATGATGATCCTCGATTTCAGGCTGCATCTTCAACCCACTGTGCTGGGTCACTATATTTAACCCAATGTTAGGTCAGATACACAACCTATAACCCAGCAGTTGGGTTATTAAAACAACCCAGAATTTTTAAGTGTGTAGGTGAAGCAGAAAGGTGGTGCACACCTCACCATTTTACCTGTGCAAAGGTATTGCTAATCTATACCACATCCCTGTAATGACACAAAGAAGATGGTACTGCTGCCTGTTTTCATGACTCGTAAAACCAGAGTGCTTTGCCCCCGGGTGAGGATATGACTCTAACAGCCAAACACCCAGAAAACATTGAGTCAACCCTGATACATTTTTCATCGTGGCATCCAGGTACATCATTTACCTATCATGCATTGCTGCAGACATCCACCTGAGCCCACACTCCTGCGCCGTGCCCCGACCTTTGAGCACACAGTGCTGCTCTGCATCTTTTACTATTAATAGGGGAGCAGATCACAGACAGACAGACAGACAGACAGGCAGACAGACAGCACCGGAGACAACAACAAAGAGGTTTTTGTCAGGACTTGGGGGGTGACAGGCAGTTCAATCAGTGTCGGGTTCCTTTAATGAGGGTGAGGCTCAGTCAGGGGTGGATTGTCAAGCAAGAAAAAAAAAAAGCCCCCAGTCTTCCATCTGTTTGGGTAATATTTTCACGGAGGAGAGAGAGGGAGAGAGCAAGATGACGCCATGAGAAAACCATTCCGCATTTTATCTGATCAGAGACTGAGACACTGACCCACTGATCAACAGTTAATATGCACAAAACAGAAAAATGTTTTGAGTCATAAAAAATAATCTTGAGAGAAAAACTCAGAAATCCCTTTGAATGTCCTTGAGGTTTCTCTGCAGCTTGACTGGGGCCTTCCCTGAACACTCTGATGAGATACAGAAGTGTCTCATGTATGCATTTGCATAATTTTGTGAATATTTCTTTTCGTCATCATGAGCGGTTTTGTTGACAAAAACAGACAAACTGAATTCAGCTTCGCTCCACGTTTTCAGCTGCAGCGCCACAAAGTGCATCAGAAACTCACAAGGGTTGAATAGTTTAGAGCTTCTAGAAGCGCGTGTGTGTGTGTGTGTGCGCGTGTGTGCATGTGTGTTTGTATGGGCTTGTTTTCTATATTCATGGGATCTAAAAAATTAGCTTTCAGACACTTGTCATTTTCTCTGCGCTGTTTTTCTTTATTTCAGCGTGAGCACAATGTTGTACACTACTTATCCACTATATAAGGTATAATAATACTCACTATACATTTGCACAGCACTGCAATGATGAACTCACCAAGGAGACGTATAGAGGTAGTAGTGAGTGATTTTGGACACAGCCGTATAGAGTTTGATGACATCATGTATACCTGAACTTACACCTGACCAGAGGGCTAATCATCCAGAGCATTGAAAACACCCGTGTGGGTGCGCAGTGCATTTCATTTGCAACGGTACAAGTTGTTATAAATGTTCCGAGGTGGTTCTGGCACCTTTCTGTGTGGAGTTTGGATCTTCTCCCTGCGCCTCTGTGGGTTTCCTCCAGGTGCTCCAGCTTCCTCCCACAAGCCAACGATAAGCAGGTTAATTGGTGAATGTAAAATTGTATGGCTGATGAATGAATGAATGGAGTAAAAAGTATATATATATATGTATAATATTTGTATAATATATATATATATATATATATATATATGTATAATATTTGGAAATACATGGAAATACTTCAGTAAAGTACAAATTCCCATCCATCCTACTGGTCTTGTTTTTTCTTTATATCAGTGGGTTTTATTCTCCGCCTTCCTTCAGCTGAACCTGAAGTCAGTCCTTACCTCGCCTCGCTCCTCTGTGACTGTTTTTTTTGTTGTTTTTTTTATATAATCAAATTGCATCAGCACATCATTCCTTACATTTAAGCTACCGTTCCTTTTAAGACGCCGTCCTCAGCTACTGATATTGTTTTCATCATTTTTCCATCCTCAGCAGGCATCAAAGCGGCTCTCCTGCAGAGATCTTAGGCGCTCGCTGAAGGTCAGTCAAAGCTTCCATTTACACTCAAAGGCTTTTTATTTTCCTAGTTCTTTATTTTTTTTGGTGGGAGATTTTACTCTTTGATCAGTTCACAGCCTTTAACATCAGGTTCATCTAAATGCATGGTGTATTTATTCATGCAGTCACCTAACTACACAGTTAGCTGACAGTTTAGCATAACGTGGGAAACAGTATATAACTGTAGTGTATACATCAGAGCTCAGCAACCACAGTGGACAGAGTGAGGGGAAGCGACAGGGTTGTTGTTTTCCTTTGATTCCTGTGTGAATCCTGATCAACGGGGGCCACACCGACACCTTCAGAGATTCATCACGCCGCCACGTCGCTTGACTGTAATGATGTGTAACATACAGTACTGTGTTTCACACCTTACCTGTTTGATTACATTCAACTCTGATGTATTTGGTTCCATTAGTTTAGACTGGTGTGGAAGCTGTTGACTGAACGTCAGTTTGGAGCGAGATGATTTGAAAAGGAGGGGGTCAGTCTGATTTATAGACGAGTCTGGTAAACATATGAGGTTTAAATTTTCATTTTGGCGAAAACCGATTATTGACAGAAGGTTTGCAGTGTAAGCATGAAAGAAAATGCTTAACTAACACCAAATGTAGTCTACATGCTGAGTATGGCAGCAAACAAGCAACTGATCTTCTAAACCAATTAGCTAATTAATTACGCAAGGTAATCTGGGAACCTTGCTAACCAAAACATCAGCATGGGTGTAGGGAAAAATCCAAATGTTTAAAATAGTCCCAACAAAGCACTATTCATCCTTCCCTCAGTTCTGAGCAAGCATCAACCTCCAGGGCTGAAACATGGAGTCAACACTGAAGAACCAAAACCTGCAGTTCATCTAATGGCCACTAGAGTCTGGCTCCAACAGTGAGTCAGTCTCCATAGACTACCATGTTAAAATGTCATCGGAGTTCACCACAGTTGAACTCCAGTCAAGGGGGGTGATTGACTAACAGCACCTATGGCACACTCATGTCAAGAGCCGCTGTCGCTGTTCACTTATTGGATTGCTATTTTTTGTTATTGTTTATTATAAACAACCAGAGTTTTTTTGCAATCGCTTCACCTGGAGCCGATGTAGTCTACAAGCTCTCAGAGAGACCGGGGTAGCTGTGTCAGAGCAGAACACAAAAGACTAAACACTGATTCTGAGGGTTGATCAGATTAACGTCAAGGTCGTGGTGACCTCACAAAAGCACATTTTTGGCCTTGTGAACACAATATCTCCGTAGCGCCTTGAGTGAATTTCTTCAAATTTGGTATAAACATTCACTTTTTCAGATTTTGGTGGTCAAAGGTCAAGATCATAGAAACACAGAAACACTTTTTAGCCATTACTCAAGACTTCACAGCAATTATGACAAGATTTCACACTAATAGTTCATATTTTCTATGAGTCTGGATAAACAGGGATGTAACCTGAAACTAGTCTGAGTGGAGGAGGCAGTAAACCAGGAGGAGGTGATTGTAGTTTTATCCATCCAGTCCCGTGTCACTCTACTTAGAATGATTTTTAAAACACTATAGTATTTACAGTTACCGCTTCAATTGGTCTTGGTGTGGACGGGCCTTTATTCCTTAAGCCTCCTGCCTCCCTTCAGATGAATGTTTTTGAATGAAAAATGAAACTGATGACCACTGCAGCTGCCTGAAAATAAAACAAAAACACAACAGAAGCGCTACTTGTTGGAGGATGAACCAATTTAGTCATAGCTTTAGGCTTCGCCCCGGGTGCACAACACCATACAAAACTCCCTCACCCCAGTTTGAGTTGTCAACTTGTCTGCTGCTGATGTCAACAAGCCACTGCCATGATCTGAACCTGGAAAACCATGATGGTTGGTTTTCAGAGGGTGAAATTGGACACACACGGCCTTGCACTTACAAGCCTTGATGTTGGTCACAGAACCCACTTGCATCCAGCCTGGTATGACTTCTTGTTATTCTACAAAAAAAAAACAAGAAACTCACACAGAGAAAAAAGCAGAGCTGACATTTCCCAAAGCATTATCTCTCATCCAGCAGCAGATTCCCCATATCAGCCTCACAGGGCTGAGCAACGCTATTCACACAAAATTTGTTTACTCAGAGCAATTTGAATTCGGATGCCGGTTGCTCCTCTTATGCAACTACGAGTACATCACCATGACAGACCATGCTCACCAGGTTTAATTTATTGATAAACAGCACATTCTCCCCGCCTATGTTTTATTCCATCAGCTCCATCATTGGCTGCCTTACAATGGTTCATCTGACAACTCAGCACTGAACCCTAACAACAAAGAGCACAGGAAAACTAACTAACTAGTTTGTACAACAAAGATTTTATACCTGTTCCCCATGACTTCAGTTGAAGAATTAGCAAAAAGACCAAGAATTTTAGACAATTCTGTGAAACAGTGGATTATAGCCATGTTTTTTAAAGGTCCATATAGTATAAAGGTAGATAGCCATGTGTTGTTTGATTATAGATCAGCTCTAGCTTCTATATTAATACTGTGAAAGTATCAAAGCCTCAGTCCACACAGAAATGCACACAGCCTGTATTCAGAAGCTGAGCCTTAAAACCAGCCGTCAGGACTTCTGGAACTTTGTGATGTCACAAAAAAGATGTCACCGCGATGATATCACCTTGCTCTAATCTAATGGGTATATTAGCACATTTATGCTCTCCAGAGATGAATCACCTCAGTTTTGGTGAGTGAATGGCCATTATGTAGCATCAAACGCAGGCCAATCCTAATCTAATAAACTACATAGCCATGATGTTATGGCATGAATGTTTATGTTTTCCAGAGAATAATTTTAATCATGTGGCAGCAGCTTAAAGGTCCCATATTGTAGAAAATGAATGAAACGAGCCATCAGGACCTCTGTAAACTTCTGCAGTCATCGCCCTCAGCCCCGCCCCAAGCCACGCCCACCTGGACACCTCCAACCTCGCAGGATTTGGTTTCTCTGAGTGTTTACCTGAAATCTGCTTTATTTTATCGGATCACTCAGAAAACAGTCAGCCAATCGTAGGAGAGGCTCAGAGCCTACTCTCTTCTGATTGGCTTACCGACCTGTTGTTACTAGAGCTCCAGAGAGAAGCCTGTAGATGTAAAACTACATCGAAGATATATTTGTGGTTTAAAGAACCAAAAACCATCTCAGAGTCAATGATAATCAAAGTTAGTCCTGGGGTAACTGGCCTGCCTCTTCCTGGCTTCATTCCCCTGCCTCCCAGATCTCCATCCAACAAGTCTGTCTTTTGTGTGTCTTTGTAGTCTGAACACATTGAATTGCACAAGTGGGAATACCAGGGCACTGGATGAAAGTGACTAAAATATTCCCTCTCTTTTATCTCTGTGTTTGGTCTCCACCAGATCCTGAGGGAAACATCTGGCTCTTTAGCTGCTGAATGCTCCACTATGTTCACCAGCTGGGCTGTGGTTGATAAGTCCTTTTTTTCTTTGGAAGGTTCCTAACAGAGTAAAATTACCTATCTTGTCTCCTTCAGCATAGGAAATACTGGACCTTCTTTAGCGAAAGGAAAGGAGAAAATGCCGTCCTACAATTCCTTGCTGCAGCAACATTTAAAGTGATGCACCATTGCAGCGTCACCATGGCAGACCCACATAAATGTAGAAACAACAGAGCATGTGTTTTATGTTTGTGACACAATCCAAAACTTATGGAAATCCGTATCTGATTGATCAGGAAATCTCATGTCTGAATACAATTTATTCTGATCCTTTATTCAGTCCCTTATTTCTATTTAATTATTATTTTAATTGCTCAACTTTCTGTATTTGTATATTCCCTTCATATTATCTTATTTGAACATTTTAATTCTGTTTGCTTTGATTCTGTCATTAGGGAAGGATTTATCATATATGTGTTATAAATGGAGCTGGTTAAAAGAAACCCATTGGTCCATAGATAATATATAAATACTGATCAGTAGAGCTTGTCATGCAATCAAAAGGGGCAGACAGATGGACTGAAACACAGAAACTCTTTGAAGACTTTTTTAACACCACCTGGAAACGATGGCTGCTTTAAAATCCGAGTGAAAGGAACAAAACTGGCAGAGCTGTTTATTTGTGATGGAGCGCGGTTAAGGAAAGCTGTGAGCTTCCGAACGGGCAGGATGAGAAAAACACCTGGAAATTAATAGTTGAGGGGAACGAAGCCCAATCATGTTTACTGGAGCAAGAACAATGACAACAGGACATGTTTGGCATATTATATTAGCCCTGAGTGACTGTTCCAGGAAGCAGGATGATGATGTCTGTGGGTTTAAACATAGAGCAGGTTTTTACAGTATCAGTGCATGTCCCAGGTGCGAGGGCGTTCCACAGATATTCACATATAATCCTGTTATTTAACCTCTATATTGATATTTGTATAGCATGAGCATAACACTCTTTATAATCATGAAAAACTGAATAATGATAAAGATATATTTTTGAATGAAATAAAAATAATGTAATAGTTGAAAAAATTTAAATATAATAGTTAGTATTCGATAACAAACAAAAGAAAACAATATCATATATCTTGATATTTGGGCTGGACTGTATGTAGATATTAAATGTTGGATATCAGCCAAGTCTAGTGCATATGTTAAAGGCACAATCTGTGTAAACAAAAGCGTAGCTCTGCCAACTGCCCAAATTAACTCTATATTTTAAATTCTCATAAATGAATTAAACACTATGTATATTGACATATGCTTGTATCTGTTTGGTTTAAAATTACAGCTGTAAATGATATATATATATATATGTTTACATGTAGGAGCAGATTTATCAGTTTAATTATACTTCTCATCAACTCTGTTGTCACGTTTTTGAGTTTCAATTCCTCATATGCTAAAGGGTGATATAATGAATATACTCAATGTATCATGGCTTATTCCAGCTGGGATGTAGTAAATGAAATATCGCAAACATCAAGTACGGATTGTTCTGGGTGTGTGATGTAAGTGAGGTGTGTGTGTGTTTTTGTACTTGGAGTGGAGGGAAGTGGAGAGAGCAACAGAAGTGAAGCACCAAAGCGAGTTTATATGTGTTCAGAAACAGTGACTGAAGGTGGATGCAGACGAATCGGTTCAGAGAAGAAACATCACTGGGATAAATGTCTTTCTCAGGGATTCTCGCTGAAGCACTTTTTGTTGCTTTGTGTTTGTTTAAAGGTCCATGTAGTATAAATGTAGTTGCCTTTGATTATAGATCAGGTCTAGCTTCTATATTAATACTGTGAAAGTATCAAAGCCTCAGTCCACAGAGAAATGCACACAGCCTGTATTCAGAAACTGAGCCTTCAAACCAGCCGTCAGGACTTCTGGAACTTTGTGATGTCACAACAAAGTAGTCCACCAAGCCCCGCCCACCTGGACCCACCATCCAACCTAGGATTTGGTTTCTCTGATTGGATCACTCAGAAAAGAGTCAGCCAATCAGAAGAAGAATTTTAAAATATGGTAGCTTTAAGGGTCAAATGTAACTTTGACCCTTAAACTTTGTGATTTCCTCCTTGTGTGGTGTTGTTTTATGCATCAAAGGGTTAAATCACACATTTATGAAGTGCTATAGAGGGATTTCAAAATATCAAGATATATGTTCAGTATCATAGCCTAAAAATATTGCACTATTCATAGGCCGAATCACTCAGTCCTATTTATGCATTAAGCTAAACAGGGTGTTAGGATTCTGTGAGTACCTACTATTTATGGCTGGAGAGCAACACCACGGTGACCTAAAAGTCCTTGATTCACTCAGTTTGATTGGGTTTTGAATAATTTCAAATTTTGGGTGAAATTCAGGGTGCAGCATTATTGTTTAATCTTAAAGCCCCATCCAAGGCCCTGTGTCATTTTAAGACCTTTATTTTAGTTGACATTGTGCTCACATGGTGTATATTCCTTTATAAAGATGGGTTTCAAAAATTACCACAAACTAAGTTACACACACAAACCTTGGGGGTCAGATAGTTTTCAGGTTTAATTCTAGCACAGGAGAGCTGCTTGATATTTGTGTCACATTGTTCAACCTGACATCATTGCATTGATGGGAAACTTGACAGCAAATACACACAATACACAGAAGGTAATAGACTGGGGTAATCAGATGCCCAACAACAAATGTTTGCCTCGGGGCCCCATGAACAGTTAATGCAGCATCCTGTTAAACTTTCTCCAGCCCCGTTTAAAGCTGCTGGAGAGGGAAAGTTAATACACGCACATTCCCCTCCCTGTAATATGACATCAGTGTATGATGTTATTGAAAGTACCAACAGCCTACATGAAGAAATGACACCAACACATATGACTTGGTATTTTCAGTGAAACATTCAAATATTTGTTATGCTTTAATTTTAGATTATTTTGAAGCATCTTGTTGACTTTTCAAGAACCTGCATGATGATAGAGAAGATCTGCAGGGTAAAAATGAAAGAATGTAATAATAACAATAATTTATTTATAATGCTAAATTATCTTCTAATGAAAACGAGGACAGACTGAAGAAAAGAATTGTGAAGGATTCTTCTCTGTTACTGAGGAGAAGTGATGTCAGGATGAGGAGTAGAGAGGAGAACAGGAAGTGGATGGGTGAGGCTGAGAGGAGCCCAGCAGATAGAGATCAGCTAGTGTGGAGTGGAGCAGAGCCTGACGGGCAGAGCCCAGATCAGCTTTATGTAGGATCCAGCAGAGCCTCAGATGCTGGCACTGCTGCCCGTCTGTCCTCCAGGAGGAGGAGGGCAGGAAGAAGGGGGACGGGAAGACAAGTCAGATCGGGGGTGTGGACAGATTGAGACTCTGAGGGAGGAAGGCTGGAGCTACAACTGTCCTCATGGTCCTTTATTATACTCCAACAGTCTTCAACTGTGCTCATATTAGCCACTGACAGCACACAGTGAGGGAAAATCGTTATAACAGAGGAGGTGCAGATCTTTTCTGACAGGCAGAAAAACTTCTCTATGACCAGGTTTAAAGCAGCATCACAGTTTCTTCTCCTGTACAAACAGAAAGCGATTTCCTCTCATGACCATGGCTTCAGAGCTCACAAAGCTACTTTGAAATTATAAATGAATTTAATCCATTGTCTGCCTGAACTCCTTTTACTTCACTAATTCTAAAGTTGTTTATGTATCTAAAAGAAAGTGAGAAAGTAATGTGCATTGCATCAATCAGACAAACTGCAGTAACAAGAGAATGTAAGAGAAAATGAAATGATAATGTGACACACACACACACACACACACACACACACACTCACATATACACGTACAAAAAAATAAAAAGGAGAGAGGTCAAAGGTCATCAACATGGCGTCTGCGGACGCCCAGAGAAAGATCAAGGCCAACATTCACGTCTGACACCAGAAACCATCATCTGTATTAACACCTGTTACCACGGGACCAACATTCTAAACTTTGTTATCCAGGTAACTATCTCCATGACAACTGAGGAAAGTCTGCCTGCTAATGAAGCACATAAGATTTCTCTAAGAGCTCAAAAAAAAAACAAGGAAGTGGACTGTGTGATAGGTTTTTGGATCACATGACCAAGCTAAAGGTACCATGCAAGCTACTGAAGCTATGGCCTCTGTGGTTGCACCTTTAAAGAACCTCAGATGAAAATCCACTTTTTAACCTTGTTAACATCCATATGATGTTTTTATATAACACAAGAAATATGATGAGAGAAATGATCATCAACAACCATGACTGAGTGTTTCCACCTTGAACTGCAGTGAACCAATGACAGTCTCATAAACACAGATTCAGACAGCCAGGGTTTCACACGTCACAAACCTAAGGAACCAATCCTGTCAACTTGTGGGGACAGAGGGCGGGGCTTAATAAACCTGAAACCTTGTCAGTCGAACTGTCCAGGGTGTTACCCCCCCCCACCCACGACCGTGCATGGATAAGCGGTATATATCGTGGATGGATGGATGGATGTGTGAAAACCACGTTAAACAAAATATTAATCATAGCAGAGGATTTTTAAAACATGTTTTCTCCTCACCTTGATTGTACCTCAGCCACACTCTGGTTTTAACATGAAGAGCCACTGCAGGGGAAATTAAGTGTAAAGATTTGTTACTGAATATGAACATAAGCGTGAAAACTCATTTTGTTTTCCTGCAGTCGTTCAGCCTCACTGTACATAAAAACACAGACTGATCGTTACAACAGTTGTGAGCAGAGTTTAAACACAGCAGTTACTTCAGACACACTCACGCACATCATCACATGGACGAGCTGCTCCTCTGCCAACCATAAGAATAATTTGGCCTGTTTAAGCAGTCAGTGTGGGAGTCTGCCGGCAGGGCCTTTGGAGCCCGTGTTAAATGCTCTCCACTCTCTGGAGTGCCGTGCTGTATTCTGGGAGTTGCGGGGGCATTTAGTCGGGGCAGATAAATAATGCTCACAGAGGGGCTGATTTCTTAATGCTGATGTATGGCTGTGACGGGACAGGTGCTGCCTCCACAGCTTCCCAGCACCACATCAATTAATTTAGCCTGTCATGTGATGAACTAGTTGTGAATTACCCAACACCCCCTCTACACACACACGCACACACACACACAGAGGACATACATCCCTCTCTCTCTCCATCTGGCTGGATACAGGTTGTTATATAAACTTGGTTTATTTCACCCCTGTGCATCCTGGGAAAACTGATGGAGGTTTTTCCTCTTCACATCCTCACAGTCTGAGACACTGCAACAGGAGGCTGATTCATAAAAGGCCACTAAAAAGTTATAAAATCATGATTCCAGTTTGTCACAGCTTCAGTTTGACTTTAGACAGAGATTCGATGTCGAGCTTCAGCTTTGACCTCCGGTGGGTCCTGGAGGTCCGGTGGTTAACACATGTGCTACAGGCTGTCATCGTAACGCTTGACTGTGGGTGACCTGCCGTGGAGACCATAACTCTCTCTCCTTCACTGACCATTTCCTGTCTGGATTTATATAATAAAGCAAAACGAAAAAATAAAAAATAAAAAATATGGAAATGTTGTTGAGACAATCTGGATCCATCAATTCCTTTGTTGTATCAACAATCAGCTGAAAAAAATAATGATTTCACTAATTGTAAAAACGCTAGATATCGGATCTGATAACTGGCCGGGCTGATAATCACTAGATACACTAGGACCTGGACAGTGCTGGAAAGAAATGAAGTACATTAACTGAAGTACTTCATTTTATGGTACTTTATACTTGTACTTTACCTCACAGTTATAGCTACTTTTCAGAATATTTCATTTGTAAATCAATAATGTATTTTTATAAACTAAACTACCCAACAAATTTACAATGTGGTTAAAATCAGCTGCACCTTGAAAACATTACAATGAAGCTGTAATATTATTACAATAATATACACATGGTCAAATAAAACACTCATACTCACACTTTCACTTATGAAGTTTTCAGTATATATTCTTGCTGATACTTCTGAATACATGACTT
>NW_019524909.1:148722-153722 GCF_002814215.2 Seriola lalandi dorsalis
GAGGAGCTTTGACGTTAGCCGACACGCACTAGAAATGACAAACAGCAGCTGGGTTGAAAGCATCTTATCATTCAACGTAAGAGCTTGTTGCAGCAACTGGAGCGTGAAGAGCAAAAACAAGCTCTGACATCGCAGCGAAGGTGATTGGCCAAAACAACTTTGCAATATATCTGACAGAGCTGTTCACAGGGAGCTGCAGATACCTCACACCCACTACACCGAGTCTGAGCTGACCGCCAATTCAGGGCCCCAAGGACCAGCCGGAGCATATACAAGGAGTTTTTAATTCCCTGAACACAAAACTGCATGAAGGAACACGTGTTATTATTCCTCCGCGCCGGCGACAGTCAGCGCTGGAGGCGTACTATTTTCAGGTTGTCTGTCTGTCCCATTCTCGTGGACAAAATATCTCAGGAACACCTTGATGGAACTGCTTCAAGTTTGGTACAAACATTCACTTGGACTCAAGGGCGAACTGATACCATTTTGGTGGTTAAAGGTCAAAGGTCAAGGTCAGTGTGACATCGCAAAACACTTTTAGCCATTACTCAAGACCATGTTTTCTGGTCTCTGGATAAACAGGGATGTAACCTGGAACTACTCTGAGCGGAGGAGGCAGACAACCACGAGGAGGTAACTCTAGTTATGTAATATGGCTTTCTGGTATTACTATAACCTGCTGCTACCTGCTCCTTTGCACTACTTAAGCATTTCTCAGACCTTTTCAGACCAAGGACTTCACCACTAAAATAAAACTCACAGACCACCTCACTGAACATCCCCAAAACCAACATCGCTACTACTTCAGTAGTGTCGTGGCGCAGCAGAACGTCACCTGGACAGAGGTTTTTTCAGGCATTTTCATGCCTTTATTGAATAGAAAAGTAAAGGGGCGGAGTGTAGGAGAATGACGTGCTGCAAAGAGTCCAGCCGGCCAGTCAGGAGTCGAAGCAGAGAATCCTTATTCAGCCCATTTCCACCCAAATGGTATGCACCCCTAACCACTCGGCTATCCGGTCACTCCTACCTGGGATAGTGTTTTAATTATCGACAACCACCGTGCCTCACACACTGTAGAGCAACACGTGATGCTATTTATGTAGAATCAAAATGATCACACACATATGAACACTGTCATCAACTGATTTGACTCGGTGTTAATCCTCCGCTCCACGATCTTGTGTGTTGTCTGTGTTTGATAGTGAACAGGCTGATTCCTGGTTGAATATAGCTCAAACCCAGGGCAGGCTAACTGTTAGCTTCATCCACACCTCCTTCAAACGTCACATTGATCATTGTTGATGTATAAACTGTGAACTGTTGAAGCCAGGTGAGTAGACACTGTCGCTAAACGGTCGTGTGTTTTCTGGGCTGTATAAATAAAATCTACACGATATGTCATGAAGCTAATATGGCCTACATTTGGAATTATATATTTTCGGTTTCAATCCTAAATGCGAAGCTCACCCCAGTGAGCGCGAGACAAAACTTCCCGCAGCCCACACTCGTCACAGAAGAACCGACACAAACCATATGTGCTTCATCTGAGGGCGCAGAGCAGCCATTAATCTTCTCCTCGGCCCAGCGCCGCCTGACGAGGAATTATCTCGCCGGGTCCAACCCACTGGTAAATAATTGGAGCAGAAAGTGATCCCACCTCATTAATACATCTTGTATTAACATCAGTCACTGGCCTACTTAGCGTAGCAGCCGCGGTGCGAGGCCGAGGCGTGAAGAGACGGTGGGAGCTGCTGATGAGCGGGAAGGTGGAAGTGAGCTCCGGAGTGAACCTCTGTCCTCTTGTTCCAGAGCAGCAGCGCTCTGCTCACACTGCATCAGTCATGAATGGATATTAATGGCTCCCCAGAGGATGAATAGTAATTATTTCAGTCAGGACTAACCCTTTATGGACACGCACAATGGGACACACACACACACACACACACAAAGCCATTTATTCACATAGAGAAATTATGTTTCTGTACAACTAAACTGCAACAGCAAATATGTTTTGTACGGAACTTCCTCTCTGGCTGGATCAGGTTCAGAGCCACTGACCGTGTTCACAGCCGCAGTCGCCCGTCTGTGGTTTAGACAACAACAGCTCTTTGGTGAAGGTTAGAAGAAGATGGAGGTTCAGGTCAAACGTTTGAACTGTGTCTGTATTAACCCAGACCAGGATGTTTCTCAAACCTGAACCAGGAGCTGTGAGAGTCTGAGCAGAACCAGAAAACAGTTTCACGAGCGACTACAGGTGGAGATTTGTTCTGTAAAGATCTGATATTCTGGTGGAAAACAAACACATTGTCTGTGACTTTTTCAATATGTTAAGTATCACAAATTAACCACATTTCCTCAGGTATATTTCCCTACAAATCAGATTTGCTGTTGCACTTCAGTTGTATAGGAAGGTAATATCTAGGATAGAGGGTTAGGGTGACACAGTTTTCTTCAGGTGGTTTTATGGCAAGAAACAGCATCCTGCCAGCAAAGAAAGGGAAGGAATAAACACTTCACATTTCCAACTTCAGCTTTGTAAATTGTTTATGGGGAAGAAAATACTTTGAGCACATTTGTTAGAGCTGAAGGAGACGCACGGACGGGTTTTGGTGAGACGCACTGACTGAATGTAAAACCCTTTGAGATCTGGAGCAAATGTGATTTGGAGTCCTCCCATCCTATGAAACACAAACCGCACTTGAGCGCTCACTCCTAACAGGAAGTGACTCGGAAGAAATGAGACGAACGAAAGAATGAGACAGAACTGTGAGAATTGTTTGTGTTAGAGAAGTAAAAAAAATCCATCTCCATCGGTTCTCTCGCTATATATCTGAACTGCAGTTTGAAAACGCAGCAACAGAAGAAAGGTAAGTGATGTAAGAACCTCTTGTGGACTTCCACCGCTACAGACATACATTTTTTTTTTTTTTTTACAGGTTGTTTTTCTGCAGCTGCAGGAACATGAGCAGGTTCCTGGTGGGAGTTCTGAACTCACAGTGAGCAATCACATGAAGAGACAACAGGGTTGATTGAAATATCAATGAGCTCTCTTACTCTGTGTTACACTGAAGATTTTTTGTAGTAAAAAGAGTCCATATGTGTGTGAGGTGCTAGAGGGTCTAGATGTATTGTTGTAAATGTTTTCACATTTCTCTAAGAGTCAGATATGCGATCCACTGTGTGTCCACTGAACTCCCAGTCATCCCAGCCAATGAGTCACTTCAACCCTTACTCCAACCAAGGTCATGAGAAACCTGGGTGTCATGTTTGATGACCAGCTCTCCCTCCCTGACCGTGCTGCATCTGTCTCCTGGTCGTGTCTCTTTGCTTTATACAACATCAGAAATATCATGTCTTACCTGACTCAGCACTCCACCCAGCTCTTGGTCCAGGTCATGGTTCTCTCTCCTGGACTGCTGCAGAGATCTTCTGGTGGACCTCCCCTCACGCACAGTGAAACTCTTACAGATGGTCCAGAATGCAGCAGATCGTCTGGTCTTCTGGGTCTTCTCCATCTGCTTGAACTCCGTCATTCAGCTTTATGCTCCTTTTCAGACACTGTGTTTCTCCACGGGACGTCGTCTTGCATCACCATCCCTGCGCACAAGACAGTCTCGGTCCAGTCTGTTCTGGTCTGTGGTTCCCTGATGGTGGAACAAGCTACTAAAGTCTATCAGAGCAGAGCGTCGCTCTCTGTCTTCAGGAATCTGCTGAAGACTCGTCTCTTCAGAGAGCACCTCCTCTATCACCTCTAACACCCTCACATGTCTAACGAGCTCTTACTGTCAACTTTACCTGCACTTCTTTACCTCATCTCCTTCACTTATTAAACACATGTAGTCCTTACACCAAGGTCTACTACTACACTGAAGCTCAGGTGAGGTCCCTCACTTGGATTAAAGTGTCTGAATGGGTAAATGTAAATGTATGTAAATGTTTCAGTCTGACAGCTGTGCTCATTAAGTGACTGTCTCTCAGTGAAACTGGATTATATATCGATGTTTTGCAGGCTCCTTGTTGGACTGTGGTTTTAAATCTACTGATGCAGCAGGTATCAATGAATGTGTTAGCCTACTGGCTGTTATTTGTCATTTTACTTTTGATTGAAGTTGTTTCCAGTTATTTTACCACACACAAACATCATTTTAGAGTCAAAACTATTAAACATGATTCAGTTTCTGTTAGTCTTTTGGTTTCTACTCTGGAGACCTAATGAGAGAGAGAGATGTCAGAGCTTCACCCAGCCACAGTTAGCAAGAGTTGAAACAGTAGAACACTAATCTTACATTGTTCTGCTGTGCAGTGATTACACGTATCACATTGGAGTGAGGCTTTAAGTATGGAAGCAAAGAAAAGCTTGTTGAATCCATCAACTCCTCCAACCTGAATAAACCGTACAGGTCGTTTGTTCCATCCCTCTGATACGAGCCACTGGAGTGTCTCCTGACTATACGTCACAATGTTGATCAGCCAAGATGACTTCTGACAAACACTCGGTTTTCACTTCCAAATAAAGTTTTATGTTTATCTGATTAACTAAATCTGAATTACTATATGCAACAAAATGCATTTAGTAAGTATTGTATTAAATACATTAAAATTTAAACACACAGTCTGTAACTTCTGCCTCCGGGGGTCTCTAAATCAAAACAATGACGAAAGACGGCATTGGGTGATGTCACAGAATAGTATGGGATCATGGGAGTTGTTGTCTTCACTTCCATTAACGGTTGGTTATAATCCCAGTTATAATCACCGGGTCTGTTTGATTTCCTGAACCACTGACAAAGAAGGAATCCAAACCGGGAGGAGCTTAGGGTAATGGTGGTGACGACAACAACTCCTATGATCGCACGCTATTTCATGACGTCACCCAACCACCCCACCGTCTTTTGTTATTGTTTTCATTGAGACACTCCTAGAGGCAGAAGTTAGATAATGTGCGTTTAAAGTCACTGATTCAGCGATGCTTTACGACAGACACAGAAAATCTCAGAGTA
>NW_019524909.1:155691-158654 GCF_002814215.2 Seriola lalandi dorsalis
ACGCCATAGCTAATCGGAATAGACTGTTTGTGTGAATAAATGCACTCCTAAGATTGACAAGTTATGTAGTTATTAGTAGAATATTAAACACTAACGGGTAAACTGCCGCGGTAGCTACCGAGCACAAACACCTCATCGTTCCATTTCAAGGTGAGTAAAGCCACTTGAGTGAGTTTCAAACGTGTTATTGAGCCACAGAAAATCATACATACAATGAATTGTTGTAACAGTGCTCATTTTCATAATAGAAAAGAATTACAAAAGTTGTAGTGATGTATATTCACATTTGTAAACATGTAAAATGTATAAGAATTGTCCTTGAGATTTAGAATGAGGCTCCGTTTTAGTATTTATATCCTCTTAAAAATGAAATTGATTCAAATAGTATGAACATAGCTTGCATGAGAGATAATCCAATAAAGACGTGTTTTACCAGAACTTTTTTTCTACAGAGTGATTTCTACGTTTCTACCTTCGGCCTCATTTTCACATCCACAGCTGCTGTTTCATCACCCAACATCTCTTACACTCCACTTAGTTCACTCTGTGCAACGCACAGCTGCAGTAATAACAATGTAAGTGAAAGTTAAAATATCGTAAGCCTCGTTGTAAGCTGGTAATGTGGCTCCATTCCTCCACATTATGGAACTGAAACTCTTTATACCCAAGAGAAGAAGAGTCAGGAGCGATCAGTCAGGAAATCAAGGCTTTATTCCCACATCTGCGCACAGAGGGTGAGAGGCTTCACAGAGTCAGATCCCCTCTGACTTGCTCAGAGCCTGATACAGGAAAACTCAGAGGTTGAGCTCAGCTTTTTATGTATATACAGTCTATGGGCCTAGGAAGCAAGGAGAGAAAATATGAGTGAATGAATAGAAACCAAAATACATCAGAGAAAAAAGAAATAAACAGGAACCCAAATGACTCAAGACAAGCGGGTTGTAAATAAGCAACTTAAATGTTACACATATACAGTAATTATATACATATGAAATAAATGTGCTGTAGCTGATATTGAAATAATAGATGTGTATAAGAGACAGATCTGTGACTGTGTACACAGCCCCACACATGTGAACAGGAACAAGGTAAATTCCAGTTTTTAGCATTTTTATGAATCAATTTCTTAAAACAGCCTCCGATTCTATGATTTCTAATGGATCAGAAAAAAGAAATTGGCCCGAGGCCAAACTTGCCGACCTCTGCTCTACAGGTTTAAAAGATTTACCTGCAGCAAACCTTTCCCCAAACAACTGGTGCTGCAGTGGGACGCAAACTCATGCTATTGCCCATCCAGTAAATTTGGAAGAAGAAGAAGTGGAATAAAATAACACCCAGGTGCATACCTGAGCTTTTCTTCAGGCTACACAAACAAATACACAGAACAGGTAAAGTCGGCCGGTGTCTGTTCTGCACCACAGGAGATCAGTGCTCAGTTGTTGTAGTAGTTGCTGCCCGTCTTCTTCTTCAGTGATTTAGTTGATTACACTTTAAATTTAGTAGCTGTGAAAACCACAGAGTGGAAATGATTATCATTTAAGACAACGCTGCTTCTGTAGGACGTCCTCGGTGACACATGGTGCTGTAAACAGCAGGGTTCCATGAGGACCTAGGACGCAGTCAGGACACTGTAATTTGGCCGTTTTGGCTTGCCATAGTGATGGATTGATTTATTGATTAGACCGATCTTTGTTGTATATGATGTAAATATCTCTAAGAGGAGCTGTAGGAGTGAGGGGCAGGTTTTGTTTTGTGTTTTCTTCAGGTTGAAAACGTTAAGGCGGTTAACAGTGTTATAGATTGTTGTGTTGTTTTGGCTGAGCTCACCCTGCTGCCTGATTTACCCTGATTGATAAATAAATCAGTGGTGTTTGGACTGCAGTCTGCTGCGGCGCTGCTCGTCCTTGGGAGTGGGGAAAGAGAGGAGTCACTTAAGGCACCAACAGTCAGTAAATTTAATCTGGACCTTCATAAAATAAGAAAAAAAGACAAAACGTCTCGACATTATGACCCAGTAGATCCAGTAGAGCCTGCAGCCTCGCAGCTCTCTGTGGATTCAGATTCCAGCACGTCTCACTGCTGAACTGTTGCTCTGTTTAGGCTCTAGTCTCTCAGTGAGGAGCTGGATGGTTCTGTGACTTTACGGCTTGATTTGAACATAAGCATTGAAATATCTTTTCTGCTTGGTGATCTCTACTGAACACGAATTCATGAATCCTTTTTAGTCTCGGAAGAAGCAGCGGCGTCTGTTGGGAGGCAACGTCAATCAGGTTTGGCCAAGACTGAAAATATCTCAACAGATACTGGATGGATTTCCATTAGATTCATTGCGGACGTTCATGTTCTCCTGGTGATGAATCCTCCTGACTTCAGTGATCCCCTGACGTTTCATGTAGCTCCAACAACAGCTAAAGGTTTTTTACTTATCCAGCGAAATCTCTCCACATCCACCAAATGCACTGACGCTAAACTTTGGCACAGAGACGCCGGACGATGTGTTTGTAACACAGGTGAGGGATGGGTTTTATTCTTATTTTCTAATCCTGACCTTCTGTGACTTGCTGCTGCCGGGCGACTTATTATCGATTGCCTGCTGTGAGCATCTCTGACTTTTGAAGAGGCTGCTGAAGAGGAATCAGTCTCTTGCAGGTGGAAGCGAGAGAGTATAATTATTAATATCATATATATACTATATTATTATAATATAAGGATATATTAAAAATTATTATTTAAATATACAGATAATAATTCATTATTATTGATAATAAACACGCTATTTCACTGCACTTTTTTGTTATTGTTTAACATTAATTTACATTATTATCGTGTTTTTTGTAAGATTTATCACTATAACTATTATTATTATTATTACTACATATATTTTATTATCATTATTACATTCTTCGTACAAGTATATTCACGTCACATCATTCATGTCCACTATACATTCTTTTTCACTCTCT
>NW_019524909.1:158761-158862 GCF_002814215.2 Seriola lalandi dorsalis
AGAGACAGGAACACACACACACACACACACACACACTGTTCAGCATTGTGGTGGTTCATTGCAGGGTCATGGCTCGGCTCTGCTCCACGGCCAACTGATGA
>NW_019524909.1:159489-161203 GCF_002814215.2 Seriola lalandi dorsalis
CCATTCATTTATTTATTGCCAGGTGTGATATAAACTTCTTCGATTTCAGTTAAATAAATCATCAGTGCAGCCTCTCAGATCAAACATCAGCACAGTATGTTTCCCCATCTGGATTATGTGTTCATTTCATGTATCTTGGACATGTCGGAGTGTAACGGTCGCCACAACCTTCCTGTGGCCCCACGCACACATTAACAGTGAGGAGAGCGTGCTCATAATACCCAGCATTCATGGAGTCATCAGACAGTGAAACCATAGCAACAGTGTCAGTGCAGAGAGTTGCTGTTGATGTGGCTCTTCCTCACTGTTCACTGACTTAGAGACTTCATCTCTTCATATTCCAGTTTCAGTGAGGGATAAGTTTTTCTAAGATTTAGGTTTCATTTGTTTCTTCACATTTTTTTTGTCACGTCTCATCAGCTACGTACCTTTCTTCTTCTTCCCTCATGTTTCTAGTATTTGCGTTTCATGTTTTATTTTGATACTCAACTCTCGTCTTGTTCCAGGTTCCTGCACTTCCTGCCACCTTGTGCTTCCCCTCCTCTGTGATGACCTGACCCCACCCTAATGTGTTACACCCGTGTCTCCTTGTCCCCCCTGCCCCAGAGTATTTAGGGCTCTTTCTCACACCCAGTGCAAAGCAGCACAAAGTGTAACACAAGTGTCTTTGCTAGTTTCAGACTGACACAGTTGTAATTTTCGCGTCCAGCGCCCACGTTGATTAAATATCAAATACACTTGCACCTATCTGTGCGCCCATGGGCGTGTTGGTCTGAAAATGAGGTGTGGTCAGGTGCATTGTTGCTGCATTGCTATCTTGAGGCGGCAGAAAGTGTTGCTATTGACCAAGAAAAACCTGGTCTGAAGTCAGTGTTGCAGCATTTCACTGTTACTTTAAGGAGCTTTATCTAGAGAGTGTCAACATACACAGGCACACAGAACGCACACACTCTGCGTGTGACACAAAAGCAGAGTGAGCTGAAGACCAGTTTACATGTTGGGATAAGTCAGGTGAACATTAGAATACAGCCTCAGAGGGGCGGAGCTTCTTTGTGACAAGTTGTGTTGTATAATGTCGTCATGTGTCATGGACGTCTCTTGGACGAGACTCTGCAGAGAAGCTTCTGTCCTACTACCTGGTAAATCCTCCACAGTGTTCAGCATTCATCACCTCAATTTATCACCGCAGTTTCATAATGAACTGAAGATTTATTCTCACGTCTCATCGTATCACATCAAATGTTTCCAACGTTGTGATTTGTGCCGTTACTTCGCTACAGAGCCGTGAGCATTCACTCAAACCTTCTTTGACCCTCAGAGTCACAGAGCTGCTGCCTGTGTCAGGACTGGACTCACTGGTCAGGACTGGACTCACTGGTAAGGACTGGACTCAGTGGTAAGGACTGGACTCAGTGGTCTGGACTGGGTTCACTAGTAAGAACTGGACTCACTGGTAAGGACTGGACTCACTGGTAATGACTGGGTTCACTGGTAAGGACTGTCCTCACTGGTCATGACTGGACTCACTGGTCAGGACTGGGCTCATTGGTAAGAACTGGACTTACTGGTCTGGACTGGACTCACTGGTCTGGACTGGGTTCACTAGTAAGAACTGGACTCACTGGTCAGGACTGGGCTCACTGGTAAGAACTGGACTTACTGGTCTGGACTGGACTCACTGGTCTGGACTGGGTTCACTAGTAAGAACTGGACT
>NW_019524909.1:161759-171589 GCF_002814215.2 Seriola lalandi dorsalis
CAAATCACTCCCATGATTCATTAAGAGATTAAGTCCGGCCCTTTTGAAAACATGCGCGTGGTGCGGAGACTGTTTTTTTCCACTGTTGAAATACTGTATGTAATATTGAAAGCACTTGTGCCGAACGCTTCAGACCATGAGCTTTGGATCATTAAAACAGAGCCCTTAGTCTCAGTGTTCCCTTCCCTCTGTGCCAGTTCGTCTTGTTCACTTTGTGTCAGCGCTCCTGCATTTTTCCCTACGTGCGACTTTTTCTTGATGAGTCAGTGTATGACCCGCTCCTGTTTCTCGACCTTGCCTTTAGGCTGCCGATTTGGATCTGTTGTCTTATTGGATTGACTTCCTGTGAACCTGTTTACTAAGTAAAGACTGTTTTAAACTTAGATTTAAACCTACTGAGTGTCTCCAGTCTTGCATTTGAGGTTTATCTCTGTCTTCAGCCGTTATGTTTTTAAGAAAAAAAAAATTGTCAAAGAAATTCTTTGACAAAGACGGAAGAAAAAGTATTTCTAGGTGTCATGTTTTAAAGAGTCACTGGTCAGATATGGACCTTTTGAACCTCCTGTCACCAATCACGATCATCAGTGATACTGGTAAACCTCGCCAGGAAGTCATCGTCAGAGCAGAGCAGAGCAGCAGAAACAAAAAGAAGAACTGTGACTACACTGGACATTATGGTAACTTGTTTTTTCTCACAAACATCATGATGAGGTTGTGGTTGATGGCTGGGCATACAACGCAAATGACGCAGCAGTTTTGGGTCAGTATTGAAAAAGTCTGCACTTCTGGGGAGCTGGTGATGTCATGAGCAGGTCACACCTCGGGACTGAAGATGGTAATAATAATAATAATAATAATAATAATAATAATAATAATGATGCTGACCAGGCAGGGAGGGTATAACACAACGATACATTAGTGGTGAATAGGACCATATAGGATCCAGGGTTTTTGAAGCTTGATCCAAAATCGGGAATCAGGATTTCTTCCCTCTGTTTCCACTTTCTCCATTTGTGTTTAAAGTGTCTCCCAAAAGGAAGCGCAATAAATCAGAGTGAAACTCCAGTTCCTTCTTAAACCATAATTCAAATTACTTTTGGGAAAACTTTACTATTCCAAATATACACCATTCTCCCCATGGTACAGATCTCCTGTCTCCCCTGTTCTCATGATCTCATCCTCCTCTCTCCTTTTATCCACTGGATAGGCCTGTAAGTTGGTAATAATTTTTACTTTTTACTCCTGCTGGTCATTGAACGTCAAACTAATAAGTCTTGTTTCTTATTGATGTTTCCTGTTACACTTCCTGCCTGTTTGGCCACAGGAATAATTAGACTTGAGCCCGATATGAAAGCTAAAAGATCTTTAATTGATAGAACTCTCCAAATCAAAAATGTCCAGCTCTGCTCTCCAGAGAGTGCCTTTCCATGTAGGATGCCACTCTCTCTCTCTCTCTCTCTCTGTCTCTCTCTCTCTCAGTGTGGTTTCTAATCCCCTCAAGTTCCTCCAGTGCACGCTCGTCGGTGCTTGGTACAGTACAGCGCTACCTCCCTCCCACACCGAGTGCTCTTATCACAGAAAGCCCTGTGGACCCAGCAGCTGTCAACACCCTGCACCTCCGTATCTGCACTCTGCTCAGAATCATCTAAACACTGCCAGGAGGACGGTGGCTCCCTCATCCATGGGCTGTATGCTGAATTTCTCCCCTTTATTCATAATGATCTGACGCTGCAGCAGCAGACGAGCTCTGATGTAAACTACAGGCGTCTCATCTTATGAGCCCAAATCATAAAACGGCGGCTGCAGCAGAGAAGACTATCACATCCCAGCTCATTGAAACACGAAATCAAAGCTGAAACATGAAGCGGGAAATTACCAGAGGGGGTTGAGAGAAGGGTTGATCAACTTTGTGTTCTGTAATTGTGGAAATAAGAACTTTAAAGAGTTCTCCGCCCAACTTAGCATTGCTCTCCTGCAACATTGTTTGACTCACAATAGGCAGGTAAAAGAACAAAGGTCAGAATCCAGCAGCAGAACCACACGTCGTCCTGTTTCGTCCACACATTCTTCTTCCTTGTCAAAACCTGACACGTACATTACCTACAATCAAGGGGTGGAGGTTTCAACATTGGTGGAGACACAACTACCCCTCCAAAACAAAGAGGACTTTTTAACGCGGTCAACCAAATTATTCATCAGCATATAAGATCTATATTGACATTTAAATAAAATTTAAACACAGTTACAGATCAAAGACTAAAGGAAAGTAAATCTTAGGAAATAGCTGGGTAACAGAAAGGAGAGAAAAAGTAACGTCCAACATCAACATGTTTATGTTCAGCAGTCCTACCAGTGCTGCGCTTTCCTTTTCCCTTGTAGATGGCTGTAGCTGCTGGCTGCTTAGTTTACTTCCTGATTCTCTGGATGGTGAAAAAGTTCCTGAGGTCATTTATGGATCATGTTATCTACAAAGTTCTAAGTGGTCAGACTTCACACAGCTCCCTCTGGAGACACTAAAGGTTTCACAACTTTGTTCGCATATGAAGTAGTGCTGTCAAACACCTGGAAACATTCATGTCTGTAATTGATGGAATTCCCCTTTAAAGGTGAAGGCGTGCACTATGTCGAATCTCTGCTTCAGTACCGACTTTTGTTGTATTTAAATCTGATTCTTGGTCACTTTCTTTTTACATCTGAAGGTAAAATTCAACAAGAATAAGTTTTCCATCAAGGCTTGTGGCTTTGAGCTAAATTCTAATGTCTGTAATGCAGAATACTGATGTTACAGATGTTTAGCAGGCAATGTTTCTCATGTTCACCATCCTTAGAACATTACTATGAGAGCTCAATGCACTGCAACTTAAGAAAACATGCAAACAGACAAAACACAAACACATACATAAAACATCTTCATCACTTTGAAATCACATGAGCTGCAAATACTCACAACACAACTAAATACACAAGTTTGAACCCAACTTCTTTTTACATGCACCATAAATATTCATGGTCCCTAGAGGAGGATTCTTATTGGCCATTATCAGCCACCATCAAGCTGAAGCTGACACTGTCATCATTTCGTCTCAGGGCTTCCCATCGTCAGACTTTCCTCCGCTCTCCAGATCCACCTGCTCACCTGTTTTCCATTTTCCACTCACACACCTGTTCCCAGTTACCTCATCAGCCCAGCCACTACTTAAACCTGCCATCGCCTCCAGCATGAAGGCGCTGTAGTATGAAGAGAGACAAAGTCCACGTCAGGAGGAGGAGGTTGTTGTGGTCGATGAATGACGCTGACACAGGAGAGCGGTGTTCCATTCCCATATCAAACTAGCTGTTTATATTGTAACCATGACAACGAAGTCTGTGTAATTTTGTGGAAGTACGTATTTTAACCCTATCAGGTTATTTCCCTAAACCTAACCAAGACACGGTTATTATAGTAACCATGGCGACAAAGGTAGATACGCCGCTTTTGGTACAATCCGTGTGTTAATTATTGTAACCATGACAACGCAGGTCTGGTACGCCTGCCGCCGTAGGGGCGCTATTTCAGGAGACACTCCTATGGGTCGTATCGGAGGGTTGGAACAAACGACCCCTGTGGTTGTTCGGGTTGGAGGAGGAGTTGAGATCAGCATTTAGTCAGAACTTGAAATGAAATTTGCAGCATTAATGAGCTTTAATGCACCAAAAACACTTTTCATTTTAATGATTCCATGAACTTTTATTCATCATTTTCTCAGTAACCTGACTTTGCTCCAGTACTGCTAACGGTACTGCTAAGGCCATATCACCAGGATGATGTTTTCCTGTGGGGTGTAATGAACGCTTCAGTGTCTAGGAGCAGCTAGCAGAGGTTTACACACTTTTCTTTGCTAGAATAGTCTCAGTTTTGTCACAAGCTTATTTAAAATTGGGTAAAAATGATAGTTTCACTTTGTAGTGCTTGTAAGTTATTAGAGAAATGTATTGTGAGTGTAACACAGTGATTCAGACCCCTTTTACTTCATCCGAAAACCCTCCTGATTTTCCTCCAAAAAGCCTGAACTGTCGGAACAAAACATAATGCTCTGTGGCTGAAGCTGCTCATTGTAAATACATTTGAAAGATAATGAAATGCTTCCCATTCAGAAGAATGTGCTGGTGATTCTCTGAGCCTCCGGTCCCTGCTGCTCAGCATGTTCTGAAAAATAATTTATTGTTGGCCCACACTTGTTTTCGCACTGGCCCTGAGATTGACGACCACATTACCCACTCTAAAGCAAACAGCATGGAAAGAAAATACCCACACACCCTGCCTGCAGCGCCGCACACATACCCCACACTGCTCTTTATCCCACACCCCTGCACATGCACACTCTGGAAAAAGGCCTCTGGAAAAAAGGCTGCTCATTGTCTTGTTTGCAGTGAAATATATATATTTTTGAATGTTCTAATTACATGATAGATAACAACAGCAACGCTAAGCCGACGCTGTCCTTTCTGCCTGTTTTTACACGCAGTAGCTGCCGTTTCTCCAGCATGTACCAAGTAAAGCTTTGTTAATGGGAGAGGTCTTCTCACACTCAGACCTGCACACATTATTTTTATTGGTGTAAAGAATCTCCGCACCAACCCCACAAAGAGCCACACACTCCCAGCTGTCATTAACAGGAGCACTTTCCCTCTGTGTTAAAACACGGCTCGGTGTATTTCCCCGCAGGTTGATTCTGTACCCTCCACATTTTCAGCAGACACGACTGACAGGAGCTTGTAAATTGGAATTTGTAGCTTCCAGGCCAGAGGCCAGCTCTCCCCCCCCTCTACCTCCAGCCAAAACATGCAACTCTAGCCTCCAGCTGTGTACTTAAAGTTACACTAAAGGGTTTAAAGTCCATTACAAATAGAAAAATTGGACAAACTCGGCTAAATAACGTCCGAAAAGTTTGAGGTGCAGCTCATTCTGCCATGGGAGTGATAATGATCCTATTCTACCGGGAGCTGTCACAGGCGAGCTCTGACTTCACGTTCAGGCCCAGGAAAGTCTGAAACATGGACAGCAGTTAGAGTTTCTTCCTCATGTTTGAGCCTCAGTAAAACATGTGGCATTTTACAGGAAGGGAGACATACTGTAAGTATTTTTGTAAATACACAGGGTACAGTGGTGAGAAACAAGACTGAAATCAGGGGGAAAAATGGAGCTAACTACCATTTTTACTTTGTATAATTAAAGAGTAAATGGGGGAGAACGGCCACATGTAGAGCCTACATACCTTTTTATTCTTCTTGTGTAATTAAAAGAATTCCAATGATTTTTCAAAATTTTATAGCTTCCTCATTAAACATTAAAGAGTAGCCATGTTTGATCCACCTACTGTATATTTACGTTTGTATTATTACATTGTGATTTGCCTGTCAGGAGCATATTTTCAGAAGTGCTGTACAGAGCCGTTTCTCTACTTGTTCTTATGTCAAATAATACAGCGAGCTAGGAGACATAAATATGACCTAAATAAATCCCTGGGGTGTGGGTGTAGCCGTCTGCCAAAGGCAAATATGTAAATTGAGTGCCTCTCGTTTATATTATATTTTCTCCTACACACCATAATCATATTTGTTAATGGCGAAACTACTTCCCTGCTCCCCACAGCTTTCTTTTCTACCACTTTACCTACATTAAGTACCAGGAGGAACCAGTCAGTGTTTTATTACAACCTGGTTCGTGCTAAATTACACTGCAGCTTACAGGCTGTATTATACAGTGCTATGGTTCTTATAACATAGATAGAAATGTCAATTGTAATAAACCAACATTTTCCTTTTTACAAGTGGATGAGTTTGAGAGTCGTTTAACCAACAGAGACCGTTAGTGGTCATGTGACTCTTGGAGACTGTCCTCCAATAAAAACAACAAAAAAACTAAAACTAGACTTACTGCCTTTCAGTTGTCTGCCTCCTCCACTCAGACTAGTTTCAGTCACATAAAATATGAACCATTTGTGTGATATTTTTTCATAATTGCAGTGTGAAATCTCAAGTTATGGCTAAAGTGTTTTGTGCTATCACACTGACCCTTGACCTTTTAACCTTTGATCGCCAAAGTCTAATCAGTTTTTCCTCGCATCCCGATGAATGTTTCTTCCACATTTGTAGAAGTTCTGTCACGGTGTTACTGAGATATCACGTCCACAAGAATGGGACGGACAACTCAAAAAGAATATGCCTCCGGCTCTGGCTGTCGCTGGCATGGCAACCCCATAGATCCACGTTTTATTGTTAAGTGACCTCCAGTGGCCGTGTGCGATAATATCAGTCTGCTGAGCTTCTGAACTCCAAACCATGTTTTCATTCAAGTTATGCTTCGGGATCATTGTACTTATGACAGAATATTCGTTGTGGTTTGGATTGTGTCTTCTGTTTACAAGGACTGTCGTCACCAGCTGCAGTTAGCATGCTAGCTGTTTAACAGTTAACACGGTCTGGTTTGCAGTGATTTAACTTTTAGGATAAATGTTCTAAATAAAGCACCTTTTTTTTAATGACACGATCTGTATGATTCATCTGAAAAGTAGATCATATGTCAAAGTGATATCGTCCACGATATAAGGTCGTCAGACTGCCCAGCCACCCTGCAGAGGAATTTCATTTTAGCCGCTCGTGTCTGCAATCTCATTCTTTTGGTCACTACCCAAAGCTCATGACCGGAGGTGAGGGTCAGAACGAAGATCAACAGGTAAATCGAGAGCTTCACCACAACGGTGTGATACAGCAGCCACTACTGCTAACGCTGCACCTGTCAATCATCCTGCTCCACCCCACCCTCTTATTTACATGTTTATTAATCTAATCTTATCTAACCATGATGATGAACATCTTCTAACTGCTTTCCCTAAACTTAACAGAGTTGTTTTTGTTCCTAAACTTGACTCACAACATAAAATGACAAGTTCTCTATTTTTTCCATAGTGATTTTTTTTTTTATTTTACAGTTCATCTCCTCCTGTCAGGAGTGGCACTGTGCAAGCAACAACAGCAGAAGTACTATGATGTTACTGTAATGTGTGTGAGTGTATTTCTTATCACCATTCAATGTGGGTTTCTTCCAACCTTCACATGCAACTTTAACCAAGTCTTACTCATGTCAGAAAAATGCTGATTGAATTCATGGTAAACCAGTTAGATGATAATTTCTTACTGTTTTGTGAGACTGTTTTGTAGCGCTGGCAGGATGTTTCTAGATCTCATCTGTCATGTGTGAGAGAACTGATGCCCAAAACCAAGAAAATAAGACCTGAGTTGTGATGGATGTAATCTGTGTGTGGTTTCTGGTTCCGGGTTTTATCCATTGAAATTCCATAAATATTGTTTCTAATATACTCTGGTACTTGAACACAGTCAGAACATGCTGATAACCTTCACTGCAGCTGTCTGGCCAGAGACCAGAGAACACAAAGTCAGTCCATGAAGCTAAAGCCAGGCTGCTCTCACTCACAGGTTCACATGCAGGCTGTATGTACAGCTGCATGCTGTATACATGGTGAATTTAGCAAATAAAACACACACACACACAAGCACACACACGCACACACACCCACATGCAGTGTGTAGGGTTTCAGTAGATTGGCTGGCCTCTGCTCTCCTTGCTCTGATTTAATGTGGCAAATTGAAAGATTCCAAGAAGTGATTCAGTTTGTGTTGGCAACACACACACACACACACACACACACACACATACATACACGCACACACACTTCCTCAGATTAGAATGAGCCTTCCTAAGCAAATATACGAGTAAAACAATATCCATTAAAGCACAAGATGGCGGCCATAAGTCAAGAGCCGTGGCTAACAGAGCCGCTCCGGCACTGACAGCTGCAGCTCTGAGCGATGAGGTGTCATCGGTCGAACGCCACTCCTGTCCCGTCTGACTGGATGTAATCTGACCCCCACCACAGAGACAGGTTATCGCCGGAGTGTTCTCCGGTTTCTGAATTCTTTTCAAACAGGGACGCCTGTTTGAAATAATGCGCTTTAATAAGCTTCTGTTGGATTGAAAAGTTCGTGCAAAGTGTAAATCAGCTGAATGACGCAGACCATCTCTCTACCGCTGTGAAAGGTTTATTAGTTGTAACTGATACCTTTCTGATGGTGATGAATCATTTACTAATATATTTACAGATCAGTGATAAGCATTAATAAAAGTTTTGGTTGTCAGGTTGTTGCAAATTCCTGTGATTGATGGTAATAGATTTTATTTGATAATAATACCAATATAAATGTTGGTAATCCATTAATAAATGCTTAACAATGTTAATAAATTGATTTTGTTTAGTTGCCATACAGTAAATAGTTTTTTTTACAAGTTGGTTTATGACTGGGAAGCTATTTTTGAAAAAATATATTAACCATTAATAAAGTCATCAGCTATTAATCAGTCATTAACTTAAAGAGGCCTTCATTAAGTTTATGTCTTATTTACAAGAGGTAATATTAGGCAGGGTTGGAAAATTACATTTAAAATGTTTTTTTATTAAAATGATTAAATCAGAGCCAGACATAGGACATAGGTAGTATGTTTGTATTTGAATTCTTTATTTTATTTTATTTATTTTATTAAGGGTCAGGCTAACCCATAACCCTTACATTGTGTAAATGATGTGTAAGCTATAGTTTTGCTATCTTTTTATTTTTATTTTAATATTTTGACATGTTGCTGCAGCGATGGTGCAGGAAAAAAAAAATTTAAAGAAATTGTTTGACAGAATAGATGAACCAAAATCTATTTTGTTTTGTTAACCATTATATTAAATCTTCAGTTGTTTATTCATAACTTTATCAATGTTAGTAACATTTGTAATTATTAATAAACCATGTATTAATGTTTTGTAGATCTGTTTATAAACTATTGATGAATATATTTTGGGGTTTTCGGGGCCTCGGCAATATGTAGCCATATAACATAATTTGCAGTTTAGTGTTGGTAATTCATTAATAATTGCTCAATTAGTTGTTAATAAAAGCTTTTTGGTCCCGATGCTGTGCAGATATTTTCCAGTGGAAAAATGGCAACACAATCAGTGAAATGGATTTTCACAGAAGCTGTTCTTATTCAAGGCTCATTAACGATCTCTAAAAGTTTAGTAAAATTAACCATTAATAAGGACATGAGTTACATTTTATCAGCTCTCCATTAGAAAGCGGTAAAAAATGAAATATGCCCGCATTAACAGTTAGATTTTTATATGAATGAAATACAATAATGAATACAAATCTGAAAAACTGGATAGAAAATTACTATAATTTTATAAATGCATTATTTTCATATTTTTACATGATGCAGGGAGCTACAGCACAGTATTTGACTTCAAAGGAGAATAATGCAAAAAATATATTCAGAAAAATAATTTATAACATATGTAAACTACAAAGTAATGAAGAAAATGTATCATTCAGTTATGGATTAGATGTTGTAGAAATCCAGGATCAGGAGTCATAAAAAATACTAATCAAATAAAATAAAACTGAATGTTCGTGAAATTCAGTTTGTGCTCAGCAGACTATAAAACAAGGGAGGGAAAGTGTTCCTGTAAATTACAGTGGGTTGTTTGTGTGGTAGTTAATGGTGTGTGTGTGTGTGTGTGTGTGTGTGTGTGTGTGTGTGTGAGCCACTTCATCATGTGAGTGAGCAGCTGAACAAATGGAGACTGATGTTGCGTCCTCCTCTGCTCCTGTGCCTTTGACTTTCTCTCACATTCAGCGTCATCCACTCCAGCACATGTATGTCACAAGATACATGAGCTGCTGCTGCTGCTGCTGCTGCTGCTGCTATGACCCATCTGCAGACCCAC
>NW_019524909.1:171682-180262 GCF_002814215.2 Seriola lalandi dorsalis
TCAGACCAGGACTCTGTAACACTTATACTTCTGTTTATACGGACCTGACTGTTTAATAATGACTGTACTCCTACCAGATCAAGGAAGGACATTCAGTTCAGTGTTGATACAATAATGGAAGCAGATGTTCTTTAGGGGGGGGGGGGGGGGGGGTCTGCCGTGACAGGCTCGCCTGAGAGGAGAGAGGAGGAAGAGGAGGAGGTAGAGGAGGAGGAGAAGGTCTGTCTGCTATCAGGGTATTCATCAAACATTGAAGCTACAATTTCAACGTGACATAAACTAAAAAATAAAGCAAATGATTCAGTTATGTGTTTCAGCTTTAGGAGGATCTGATAATGTGTCTGGTGGATTATACTTGTGGGGGATTTGACTCCTCAGTCCCCCTGCGGCAATCATGTGCTTGATGCTGCCACTGTTTACTATCTGCCTCTTCTCACAAATCACTTTTGTGAAACGGGCCCCAGGTTCCAGACCAAAAAACACACACAAACAAAGCTAACCCGAGTTCTGCTGGACAGGATGTTGCAAAAATGATTTTCAGAAATAACAGATCTTAAGTAAAAAACATTTCTTCTTCTGCTGCAAAGCATTTTAATGCTCAGTACCCACAAAACACAGCAAATTTCTTCCATCTCTTGACATTTCTTTAGAGTTATGAGCATATAAGTCAATTCTGCTCCTAATGTCATTCAGTGCAAATGCAGGAAGTAGCCTCGTCCTGACTGTAGCGAGGTGGAAGTACGACAGCGGAGGTCAGGTTGGTGCATGGATGGGGAGGAATGGCTTTCCCTATAAGGTTTAAGTTGCTGAACTTTAACCAGTTTATTTGCCATAACACGATGAATTTTAATTAATGTAGGTTTCATGTAGAATGTTTTCAGCGCCTGCAGCACCTACAGCCTGCACTGTATTAAAACGCAGCCGCAGCTCAGATGAGTGAATCAGAAAGAGAGAAGAGAGCGCTGAAAATATTCTACATGAGGCAAACATTTAAACAGATATTGGATTGTTTCCGTGGGCGTGTCAAGAACACATTCCTGCTGACCCCACCCACAGCAACACATCGATCTGCTCCCGTGTTCCCTGCTGCATTTCTCAATTGGCAGGGAATATATTATATCAATGAGTGTCCTCACAATGAACATAAGACAAGTATGTGGGCTCTCTTTTAACGATCCAAAGCTCACAGTGTGAAGCGTCAGGCGCATGTGCATTCAGAGCGTGTCCATCGCACTTTTCTATCTTAACAGCAGAAAAAACATCCTTTGCTCCAGGCGCAAGCTTCAGAGCGGCTGGACTAAGTCTCTTAATTATTTATGAGAGTGTTTTGGGTGTAACATCTAATTAACCAATCTCAGTGCATCTCCCATTCCCTTTAAGAGCCAGGCGCACTTCCACCTTGGTGGATAGCTGTTATAACAGCACAGTGTTTCACACAGAGTTAGATTCTATTAGTGGTGAGCTGATCACATATTGTGACTGACCAATGAGACCAGTCCTGACCAATGAGATCAGTCCTGACCAATGAGATCAGTCCTGACCAATGAGACCAGTCCTGACCAATGAGATCAGTCCTGACCAATGAGATCAGTCCTGACCAATGAGACCAGTCCTGACCAATGAGATCAGTCCTGACCAGTGAGATCAGTCCTGACCAGTGAGACCAGTCCTGACCAATGAGACCAGTCCTGACCAATGAGACCAGTCCTGACCAATGAGATCAGTCCTGACCAATGAGACCAGTCCTGACCAATGAAACCAGTCCTGACCAATGAGACCAGTCCTGACCAATGAGATCAGTCCTGACCAATGAGACCAGTCCTGACCAGTGGCAGAGTGTGTGCGCTCTGTGTGCCTGTGTATGTTGACACATGTTACTCTCTTGATAAAGCTTCATAAAGTAACAGTGAAATGCTGCAACACTGACTTCAGACCAGGTTTTTCTTGGTCAATCACTTGCTGCTGCCTCAAGATATTACTGCACCGAAAACGCACCTGACCGCACTTCATTTTCAAACCGACACACCCATGGGTGCACAGATAGGTGCAAGTGTATTTGCTGTTTAAACAACGTGGACGTTGGACGCGAAAAATGACAACTGTGGTCGGTCTGAAACTAGCAAGGACACTCGTGTGACACTTTGCGTCGGGTGGAAGATAGAGTCCTGTGTGTTTGTGACCACACTAATATCAGATGGGCTCAGGCAGGAGAAGCGGGGCTTGATTAGACTACCAGAGTTTCACATCCAAACTTTATCCAGTGCAGCTTTAAAGATCCGCAGGGACGAGGAAGTCACCGGAAAGTCAGCGTCGTTCATGCAGGACGATAATTAAACTTTCCTCACTCTGATTTCATGTAAATTACGATACAATAAAAGCCATTCATCTCCCTCACTGAGTGGAAGGAGCAAATGGAGGAGCTGTTTACGAGTCATTGCATCATTTTGTTTATTTCACAGATGAGCAATAAAAGAGCATTTTGGCATCTATGTCTAAGGTAGTGATTGACTGCTGGAGTGCTAATAGAGGGAAAATAATTTAGCTGGCACAGGCAGAGCCTTGCTGATTGGAACTTAAGTTTTCATTAAAGATTCAGCGCATCCCAGCCGTTGGCAGACCTCACTGCCTCCTCTGGTTTCGCTTCTATTTTTTTTTTTTTTCTTGGCAGCGACTTTTTCAAAGCCACCAGTTGCCTGCCACACTTTTCCAGAGACACCCCGAAAAATGGCAATTAGATGGAGATCAGTCACGTTCCTGTGTCTTCCCCTCACTTCCCATTCTCACTCTGTGCTAATATGTTTTTTCCAGCCAAGTGCCACAGCAGCACAAACCATTTTTGTGAGAGCACCTGATGTCGACAGCCTGTGCTGTGACAAGATGCAACACACACACACACACTGCTGCTCACACTCACGGAAATACCTGCTAAAATAAATTGTAGTAAATTGTGCTTCTTATTATAAGACAAATGCTACTTTTATCTCATGAAGCAGAAATAGTCTCACAGGTTGAATGCAGTGGAGAACGAGGCAGAGTCAGAATAATAAGCAGAGTTCCTGCAGTTAATCCTATTAATCTACTCCACTGGCTGTTGGACTATTTTCAAAACCTGGATGTGTATCAAATTTTCCTGTTTGAATAATCTATTGAAAAATATGAGATGTTAAAGTTTTAAATGATTATAGACTGTGGTTCACAGTATGAAACTGGAAGTTACTTTGGATCTTGAAGATGACTTTTCTCAGTCGCTCGAATTTCTGTTGTTGTGCCAAGGAAATTAGACTTTCTTTTTAACTATAGACTGATTCACAAATTGTTGAGCAATGTCTTATTCCACGGCATCAAAACATATGACTGAAGGTGGCTGTCTGTTTTTTCTTTATCATCACATGAAAATCTAAGACCAACAGTGTGTTTGTGTTCCGTTACTAAAACATGAGGAAACAGTGCATTTGTTGGGGACTATTTTCAACAGTGGATTAATCAACATTTGGATTAATCTGGATTGCGGGGGGTCAAACCCCCCTGCTTAAGACTTGCCTCGTCATTTCATTACCAGTATAAAATATCATCATATTATCTCATGTTAGCAAACATTGGTGCTCAGTCATATATATATATATATATATATATATATATATATATATATATATATATATATTTTTTTTTTTTTTTTTTATAGAGTGTAATATTTAATTTGGCGTAGTAGTTTAGTTTTAGTCTTTTATCTTTAACATTAGCTTTTATAATAGGCCTCGTTTTCACTCAGGAATTCAGGACTATCACCTGATGGCTCATTAAACAATATCAAAATACATGTGTGTCCATCACTGAAGCACGTGCCTGTGCTGCACTGGGTTCCATTTCACCCTGGAGAAATATTTGACCCCCTGATTGTCATTGTATAATTCGCACTCTGCAGCCAGGGTATCAGCTCCTGTCACTGTGCCCTGCTGTTCACAGACTGCGGCCGTCTGCAGCATAAAACCTTTTTCACAGCTGCTCACAGGATGATGGAAACAGGCCAATTATTCCGACTTCTTCATTAAAACAACACGTTTGTTTTTGCTGCCTCTAGAATTCTGTGACCTGCTGTATTGAACCACATTTGCTGTTACCACCAGTAACTCCAGGTGTCACAAAATCAACCAGGCATTTTTCAGGTTGCCACTTTAAGAGAAGAACAGAAATGATTTCCTGAGGCAGGAAATCATTATTTTTCCTCCACTGTCAATGCCAAAACGCAGATAATCATCTTCACACAACCTCCGTCTCTATAGCTTCTCCCCTTGCACGTTATACGTTCTGTCAAATTTTGTTGTTGATAAAAATATAATCATTAATGCAAAATAGTGAGACTGGAGTGAGATTTCATGTTACCTCCCTCTTCTGTCATACTACCTTTTTCACTGGCTTTGCATTATCCATTCAGTCTTTCAGAATAAAATAATGAAGGAAGTCTTTCAGAATAAAACAATGATCAAAGTGAACCATTTAAAAGTAAAAGATCTTTTCATTTTCTGGTCTGATTCTTCATTTCAGTCATGCGTTTCACCTCCCAGTGACAAACTCATTACAACAGAGCAAACATGGAGAACACTCCGCACTGAGAGATTAAGCAGGTTCAGGGTACATTGACTTATGGGTCCATATTATAACAGCTTGAATTCATTTAAAATAAGGATTTACTCCGCCCCTGCATTGTTCACAGTTATGAACTTTCAGAGGCAAAAGTTACGTGTTAGCCTCAATATGTCTCGCCTCATTTATGTAAGAGCATACCCCAGGAACGATCCACAACTTGCTCCCCGCTTCATTTTCCTACAGTGTGTTCCTCCTGCATATTTCAGCTCTGCCCTGGGGCTGGAACCCACTTTAAACGGCCTCCCCAGCCAAGAGAAGCGGCCCACCGAGAGCAGATCTGCTATCTTTTGCTCATTAGGTGCCCAGTCACTGTACTGTCAGAGTAGGTAGTGTGTGTTTGTGTGTGTGTGTATGTGTGTGTGTGTGTGTGCGCTTTAGGCATCCAGTGTGTTATCTTTCCTGCTGAATCACACCATACTGCAACAAGAATCCACTCCAAGATGTCAGTGAGAATGAGAACAGTCACAGTTACGGTGGCCCTGAAGGCTCAATGCAATGTAAGAAAACACATGCAAAAAAAAAACACATGCAAACAGACAAACTGTGATGGCCCACTCTACTAGCTTCCTGTGATGCTGTGTCCTTTTCCCTCTCGCAGGGGCCTGGGTGCGTCGTCAGGGCAACTGGCTGCACCTGAGAGTTGGATGTGGCCAAGAGCAGAAAAATGCCTGAAACACAAGCAAATACACACATGTAAATCAAATAGAGAAACACAACTACAGACACACAAGACAACCAAATACACACAACACAACTAAAACCACAGAAGAGAACTAAATACACACAGAACAACCAAACAGACACATAATAACTAAATACACACAACATAACTAGATACACACAACACAACCAAATACAGAACCACAAACAAATACACACAACACAACCACACACTAAAACACAACCAAAGAAACCATATTTTGTCAAATGAATGAAGTTCTTCGTTTCCTTGTTTTGCCTATTTGCCTGTCTTCTTAAGTTGCAGTATTTTGAGCTCTCGGGGCCACCGTACAAATCCCCAAAAGAATGCTTTGTTTGTTCTAGTCAACAAATTTAATTTCCACCACAAATATCAGCCCAGCACCAACAAACAGAGACTTCCTCCTCTATAATCATTTGTGACTGCCTGCACACTCGCTGTCAGACGCTGCAGCTAGATAAACTTCAGCTTCAAAGTGAGAATTTGGATGCAGCTCTCCATGTAATCCTCTCCCCAAAACAACTTCACAAGTCCTCAGTAAACTTCCCATTGTTAGTGGAGAAAGGCTCTCACGCTTCTTGCATAGCTGAGAATGTGTGGCACGAACACATCCATGCAGTCAACACAGTAGACACACTCAACTGCTTTTTCTCTTTTTCTAAGTGAAACCTTCATCCTGCAACATTTGAGTTCTTAAAGTTACTAAAGTGCAGTGATACCAAGTGATTAAAATATGAGCCAGACACTTTGATTCAAAAATCTGTGTCTGTAAATAAAACTGCCAGGCTCAGACTTAAAGGCTCAGACCCTCCGATGAAAATGAAGTGTTTACCCTTGTTTTCTTTATATAATACAAGACATATGATGAGTGAAATAACCAGTCAACACCATGCGTGTTTCCACCTTTAACTGCAGTGAATGACAGTCTCAGATTCAGGGTTTCATACATCACAAACCTAAAGAACCAATCCTGTCAACTTGTGTGGACGGGGGGCGGGGCTAAGTAAACCTGAAACCTTGTCAGTACAGACAGAGAGAGCTAGCATAATCACAACCACTAACACTGCGTCAGCCACTGTCAGCTACAAGCTAACAAACAACATAAACAAAGAAATAAAAGATGCCGATTTTTCAATGAGGAAGTAAGAGTAGATGTTCTTCCATTTATTTATGTGTGAAAACCACGTTGAACAGAATATGAATCGTAGCAGAGTATTTTTACAGAGTTTAAAACGTGTCTGGAGAGGAACTTCAAAAGCTGCATCACTGACAGCTTGTGGTTGCACCTCCAGTAGATACTCCTCATTCACCAGGAGCGTGAGGACTCGTTCCCCGGTGTCTGAAAGCTCAGGAGCCTCAATGACAAGATGATGGCTGCAACAATTGGGATGCTGTTCTCTGTTCTGTCAATAGCGAGCAGAAGGCTTTGATGTTTCTGTGTCGACATTGTTTGATATCTGTTCTTACAAGAATTCCTTCCCTGAAGTGGGTGCATGTGAACAGTTCTGTACTTTCATGGACAGCAGCCGTGACTCTAACTCGCACTGAATTCAAAGTGCTAATATACATATGTTTGATCAGCGGAAGAACATGGGGTTTTTTTTTTTTCCACTAAATATAACTCATGAAATAGGCCGACTGTCTGATTAAAATGTGGGACCGGATTCACTTTTCAAAACAAACTGCAACACAGTCCAGGGTACAAAACAAACACATCTGACAAGACACTGGGGATTCAGACTTAAGCTGGAGGAGTTCAGCAGAAACTCGATGTGAGCATGTCTTCCATAATCATGTGCTGCAAATGCTGAGCGTGCGTTACTGGCATGAATAATTTAAAGCTGCATTAATAGATTTCTGCCACTTGGGGGCAGAACGACAAGCTGAAAACACAACATGACATATTATTATCCTATAACGTTATGTTGCTCTTTTAGCTCCGTGTTTGGTCTCCACCAGCTCCACCAGGGAACTGTCCGGCTCTTTAGCTGCTAAATGCTCCACTCAGTTTATCAGAGCTTTATCACTGAGAACAGCTTCTTGCTGCTGGAAACCTGGGTCCAGATGCAGAAATGATGCATACACACAAAAACCAATTTGTACGAAATGTGAAATGAAAATACAAAACAAATCAAGACACGTAATTTAACATAAAATGAAATAAACGACTTCATGGAGCTTCATTCATTATCATCATTATAAGTTTTGCCTTTTACACAGCAATAACAATTTTACAACTCATAAATGGAAATAATTGTGTTTGCGCTCAATGTTTCCCCTGTGAGTCAGTCTGCAACTGATTCATACTATTTTAATATTTACTAATCACAGTGTTAGAGCCTGTGGAGCCTCATTAAGACTCTCTAGTCCCAATAAATGAAGTTCACAGTAAAACAGGACTTTACATTAGAGTGATTGTACTAAAGTATATGAGCTCCTGTTTATAATCCCGCCATAATCTGTAAAATGCTTGTGCACATGCGCCCAATTTTTCACCGAGTGAGATTTATAAAGTGAAGCCATGCGAACACGCAGCTTTATAATTACGATGAAAAGAAGGTGTATGTATATTTCTGGTTCTATGCGTACACATAGTTTTAGTCATGGATCTACACAGGGTTTAATGCTTCTGGCCCCTGGTCGACAGTGGAGACAGTGGGTCGTAAAACCAAAACAACGAGCTAAAAGAAGCTTAAGAGTGGAACTACAGTTACAATTTTTGTAGGTTTGTAAATTCGAGGTCATTCGATCCATTGTTGATACAAAAAATATATATATTTTTTTAGGCTATTGCAACTTTAAGCTATGCATAGAAATAATTATTTTAGTCAGCAAGTAATGTATTGATTTTTTTTTTTGATTAAAGGGACAACACACAATCTAAGGGGGAGCTACTGTGTGATGTGTCAATAGTCAACAATGTTTCTTTTATTCAGCCGTAACTGCATGTTTATTATTGTAACCATGATGATGAAGATCCTCTAAATTTAAAATGAAGTACTTATTTTAAACCCAAACCACCATCTTCTCCTATATCACACCATGTCATTTTCTGTGCCTAACCCTAACCAGACCGAGACTGTTCCACAACCATAACCACATCTTTATTAATGTTACCTTGACAACCAAGATCCAGTACTGCTGATATGCTCACGTGGGTCATATCTGAGAATAGGGATAAATTACCTCTGTGGTGGTTTAAGTTGGAGGACGTGCTGCAGAAACAAGGGGTGGGG
>NW_019524909.1:180301-192448 GCF_002814215.2 Seriola lalandi dorsalis
GGGTGGATCATCCAGCTGAGGCTGCAGGAGGCTGAGACTCACAGATGAGAACCATGTGATGGTAACAAACAGAGAAAATCCTCAGGGTTTTGCGGGCAGTAAAGTTGTGAAGGAGTTTTCTGTCCGAAACAAGAAGCAGCTTCTGTGAGAGAACAGAACATTTTTTGAAGCTCCAACATGAACAATATACTGGCTCTGTTGTTTGGAAGGAAAATTCAGTGCTGCCGGTGTTGATATCAGATGGTTTATTATCAGGGCTGAACATTTATGTATCATGTTAAATGATTTCTTAAGCTGTGTTAATGTAGTGAAACCCCAAAAAGACAAGATAACGATAATCATAACCAGCTCAGCAACAGTAGACAAATCTAGAGACTCACTGGTGAACACAGTGTGCAGAGCTGAGAGTGAACATCCAATCGTAATCATCTAGAGGCGGGACATGACTACAAATGAAGGCTAATGTTGCAACTCTTTGTTAACCTGTTAGCCAAAACACCTTTACCTGATGATAACATGTCAGATGTTGAGTTTATAGCTTGTTGCACTGTGGCCAAAAGATAAAGAATGCTACTTTAAACTTCTTAAAGCCCTGAAATGCACTTTGTAGATAAAACCTCATCCCTCTGAGACCCACTTTAAGAACTTTCTGTTTTCACATACCTTTGTGTTCTTCCTTCCAACCTCGTCTTATTATATATGTCCCTCAGTTAAGACTTCTTTTTTTTAATTATTTTTTCAGGCTTTTTTACAGTTGCAGTGAAAGAGAGACAGGAAGGTTGTGGGGGGGGATTTGAACCCAGGCCACTGCAGTAAGGACTGAGCACCAATGGTACGCACTCTACCAGGTGAACCACCGAGGCACCCCCTCCAGAGAGACTTCTGTACACTATAATAGGGCATATGAGTTATACCAATGATTATCCACTATGAACATGTGATGCACATAAAAAAATGTAAAACTAATGTTTCTGTTTCCATCCTCAGGAAGTCACACTGAAGGATATTGATTTGTGTGAAATGTCTGCTCCACACCAACCTGAAAAGCTTCTGGCTTCGTCCTGTTGAACATCCACTTCCTGTTTCTTCTCCCATGGTTAAAATGCACAGAGAATATTTCATTCTCATCTGAATGGGACAGTTTCATGTCTGTTGACATCTTGATACCACGTTGATGAGGAGGTATGATCATCATCATTCACATATTTCCAGGAATGGACCACAAATATAAGCAATGTGTCATGGTTTGTCCTGATGGACACTTATGTTTGAACACTTTTGGACTTTGTTGGACTCGTGGTTTGGACTTGTGATTGATTTCATGTTGGATTTTGGAATGACTTCCCTTGTGTGTCATGTGGTTATTTTACTTCTGTCTTTGTTCTGTTTCCCTCCTTTTTGATTGTCTGCCCCGCCCTAATGTGTTTCACCTGCAATCACCCTTGCCTCCCTTGTGTGTATTTAGTCTCTTTGCTCCTTGCTGTCAGTGTCAGTTTGAATATCTGAAGTTTCCCTGTGTCTCTTTCTCCAGTGTTACCAGTGTTGAGATTTTCTGTTTCTGTTGAGTACCCTGTGTGTCTCCTTGTGTTTCTGTTTGTGGACTTTTGTTTCGCGGGGGGGGGGGGGTTTTGCTTCAAGTAAGACTTTTGAGTGTTTTCTTTGTTTAATAAATCATCTTTTTTTCCACCTACTCCCTTGGATTGTCTGCATTTGGGTCCTTAACTCTACAAAATCTAACAAAACGCTCATGAATTTAATGGTAAAACACAGTATTATATGCAGGGTTACAAAGAGAAGCCAAACAGAAAGACCTTTACTGAGCCCACATCTACACCCACTAACTGTAACCGACACCTGGGTGTCAGACAAACCACCTGTTCACATTAAAAACTCTCTCTTATCACTGTCTCCAGCAAAAAGGGGGATGTGAGCGACATGCCAGACGTTTTATTTAAGCAGGTACTGTAACGTCTCAAAATATCTGGAGTCTTCAGGGACTAAAGTCGTCTGAGCGTCTGCTTAAACTCCGACACATCTGATATGTCAGACACTGAAACATGATTCACAAGAGCGCGACGATCTCTAAAGTGTGCGAGCTATTTCAGCTATTCATCCAAACAGCTCAGGAGCCCCCCTGCTCTCTGTCATCGAGCAGCATTCAACACCACACCTGCTCGGATCCCACTCGCAGCCGCGCATAATGTTACAGCCGACGCTAACCTCGCCGGATTACGGCAACCCGAGCGCGAGAGACGCCATCGGCCCTGAGCGTCGGCACGCCAGCATGTGATGTTATTGTTCGTGTCAACTGGCGGCCCTGGCCGGTCACACCCTGTACATCCCACGCCACATGAGAGTGTGGTAACAGCCCTGCAGCTCGCTCCTGATGGCGTCCTCTCAGCTCCAGTAACACTCCTGAGTCCTCTGCCGGTTGCTCTGCTGAAGAGAAACAGTCTCTTAAGTGGAAGTGGAAGAATGCATCGGGGGTCAGCTGACATGGATTTTTCAAAGCCAGAATCTGGTCTTGTACTTCAACACAGGCCAAATAAACCTCTTCTACAGCTCCATAGACTGTATTGCTGTAATGGAGGCTCACTTCTGTGGTTTCCTGAATCTTGTTCTTTGCACAGCAGCTTTTAAAGTAACATCAAAAATGTTTTTTTTTCGTTGTTTTTTTAATTATTACATGCATTTATAATGTCAGCGTTGTGCAAGTTCACACTTCACAAGAGCTAGTTCAAAGTTCAGTTCACACAGATTAAAATGAACTAGTTCACATTCATTTATTCCGTTTTTTTTTCTTTTCTTTTAACAAGCTGCTCTGAGCTTTTCTTTTTCAGTAGAACCTCCTCCCACCATCCATCCCCAGCTCCCATTACTGTATACTAATGTAGAGTCATGCTAAAGGCCAGGGAAAACCAACATGAGTAAATGTTTTACCAGGTAAGCTATGTGTCATAAAGCAGGACCACTCAAAACAGATCGGTTTACAAATGTAATTCAGCTCTATATAAATTGTTTTATTATGCAGAAAGTGAAAAAAACTTTTTTATCCTGCTTGAACCAGGCTAAATAATATTTCAATTGCATCTACAGTAGACCTTTACTGCACCTCTTTTTGTTCAAGTTTATATGTCATATGTAGGTTTAACAAGGTTACAAGGTTAACAGTACAATGAAATGTAATGTTGTTCAACTCAGCAATAAAAACTAACATAATATAAATTAGAAACAAGAAGAATAAAAAGTTGTAAATTAATGTAGATTAAAATTTTGTATTGAAAAAAATGCAATCAGAGCAGACACAATGGCGGATATGGCATGAGGGGAGCGTTAGTCCTGAGAGTTCAGTAATCTGATGGCCTCATGGTAGAAAACTGTCCCTGAGTCTGTTGGTACATGCGACCGCGCTCCTGCATCGTCTGCCAGGCAGTAACAAGGAGAACAGTCTGTGTGCCGGGTGACTGCTGTCCAAGATGCTGGGTGCCTTCTGCAGGCCCCCTCTGATGGAAGACGTCCTGAACGTCAGGCAGACTGTTGCCAGTAATGTAGAACAGTTCCCGTACCACACCATGATGCAGCCGGTCAACAAGCTCTCAATAGTGCAACCTGTAGAAGTTTGTGAGTCTGTAACACAGTAATTCAGTTCTACCTAGTGTTATCAAAAATGAACGCTTTAATTTTGGTGTTTTCCGTTTTAAGCGGAAAGTTTCACTTCAAAAAGTTGCCCGACGGTTGTTTGGAGAAAACAATATTAATCTGCACAGTTTGCAAAGCAGAATTTAATTACCACAGAAGTCATTTGTCTTTGACATATCGTCTCAAAGCAAAACACCCTACCGAAACCATCTCTATGGGGTCTCGCCAGTCGCAGGTGTGAGAAGTGAGAAGGTCACTAACGTTTTCCGTTTGGGTTGGGTTTTAGAAGGATCGCCGAGCAGGGAGGCGTGGTAACTGTAGCCTACTTCATAAAGAAGAAACGGCGACCACAGTGTCTGGTGAGAGGTTGTTCTCACTCTCAGGCCACATCATCCAAAAGAAGAGAGATGCTTTGTCCCCTGATAATGTGAACAGACTGGTCTGTCTCAGTAACCGGCTGAATATAAAGGAGGACTAAGCCAAATTGTTTATACAGAGTGAAAAAGATTCAATAGTTATTTGCACGAACTGTTGTGGACCTTTCTGAAATTCAACTAGCACTTGAACATATAGGCCACGGTTTTGTTATTATTTGTGTTAGTGCGTATAAGAAATATGCCTTTCGAAATGACTGAATTTTGATGGCATTGATGGTTTTATTGGAAATATCTATTTCACAGGAGAGAATCTGTGTTCCAAGTTAAAAAGATGATTTACACAATAGTGTAGATTTTACATTTGAATATCCATTATCACAGGCTTCAGTCTTAAGAAGAAAAAAAAACGATTAATCGTGATTAATCACAACAAATTGTGCGATTAATTAGTTAATTTGTTTTTAATCAATTGACTGCCCTAATTCTAACCAAGCATCAACCTCCAGGACTGAAAAATGAAGCCGACACTGTAGAACTAAACCCTGCAGTTCCTCTAATGACCACTAGAGTCCAGCTCCAACAGTGAGTCAATCTCCATGTCAAAACGTCCAACTTTACAGCAGAAATAAACGTGTTTACAGGCTGGTACGAAAACAGTTTTGGTCTCTAGAGCTAATTTCCTCCTCCGTGGCAACTGTACGGGGGTGAATTCTTATACAACTTGCGAACATTCATTCATCTTCTCTACTCACTCACCCTGATATGTCAGAATCTCACAAACAAATTGCCAATTAATATCTGAGCACAGCATCCTCAGTGCAACAAAAGCTCGTAATGAAACAGGAATTATGAACTTGATGATTGTGTGATCTGCACTGTGTATTAATTCAAGGTGAACATTTAGATTTTCAGCTCATCTGCTGCGCTTCCCTTGTTTGTTCTGTCATGCACATTGTGTTGTGGGAGGTAATGCACACTGGAGCCTCTGACAATGATCCGAGACTATTATTCTGCTGATATTCAATATTTCTTCTTTCTACTTTCATACAACAACATTTATTTTCATGCTTTAACTCTCTTCTGAAAGGCAAAGTGACTCGCCACACCACCAAATACATTTTTGAAATTGAATAGTAAGTGCCAAAAAAGAAAACACACCGTGTTTGTTATTACTGATGCTTTATTGAAGTTCACGCATATTATCCAATGAACACATCTAATCCCAGAGGTCGGTCTGTGTTGTTGATTCTACATGGTGTGGAGTTGTTCACTAGCATGACATTCACAGTTTCTCCTCTTTCATGAAGCAAGACTAATTCTGTCCATCGCTAATTCCTCACGATGCGATCGAAATAACCAACAGCTCGTAACCCAACGGCGGCACAGAGCGCCGTTCAAACATTTCCACTCTGAATAAGTGGGGAGATGGCATTTTGAGGTGAGTGCAATGCAATGGGGTTGTTATGGTGACGCGTGGTGAAAGGCCACTTTGTTATAGATGCTGCAGGACTCTGTGGAGGGAGACGACGGCATTCAGAGGTTGTACACTAGTGTGTGTGTGTGTGTGTGTGTGTGCAGTTATATTCATCATTAACAATGACAGTCAGAAGAAAATCCATAAAGATACAGTGTGGACCTGTGAACATGTTGTGGACAGTTTCTACACCTCCACATGTGAAACCTCTTTGGCGTATTAAAGTTCAGGCCATCAAATAAGTACATTTAGTCAACACCTTTAGTTTTCTGAAAAACTGCAGCCATTTATCACATTTATACATCACACATATCAAGAGCCAATTAGATTCCGCCTCATGGACGTTGTTTTAAACCTGGGAGGAGCTTCTGTGACGTCTCTGCAGCAGAGCAGGTGAAAAACATGTTTCCTTACATGGATTTAACCAACAGGTCACAAGACAAATGAAAACGCCTTTAGTTTTTATGAGCCCAGTCTCAAAGTCTACCTCCACCCAGATACACCAGACCTCCACCCTGATACACCAGACCTCCACCCTGATACACCAGACCTACACCCTGATACACCAGACCTCCACCCTGATACACCAGGCCTCCACCCTGATACACCAGACCTACACCCAGATACACCAGACCTACACCCTGATACACCAGACCTCCACCCTGATACACCAGACCTACACCCTGATACACCAGACCTACACCCTGATACACCAGACCTACACCCAGATACACCAGACCTCCACCCAGATACACCAGACCTCCACCCAGATACACCAGACCTCCACCCTGATACACCAGACCTCCACCCTGATACACCAGACCTACACCCTGATACACCAGACCTACACCCTGATACACCAGATCTACACCCAGATACACCAGACCTTCACCCAGATACACCAGACCTCCACCCTGATACACCAGACCTACACCCTGATACACCAGACCTTCACCCAGATACACCAGACCTACACCCTGATACAATAGACCTACACCCAGATACACCAGACCTCCACCCAGATACACCAGACCTTCACCCAGATACACCAGAACTCCACCCAGATACACCAGAACTCCACCCAGATACACCAGACCTCCACCCTGATACACCAGACCTACACCCTGATACAATAGACCTACACCCTGATACACCAGACCTCCACCCAGATACACCAGACCTCCACCCTGATACAATAGACCTACACCCTGATACACCAGACCTACACCCTGATACACCAGACCTCCACCCTGATACACCAGACCTCCACCCTGATACACCAGACCTACACCCTGATACAATAGACCTACACCCTGATACACCAGACCTCCACTCTGATACACCAGACCTCCACCCTGATACACCAGACCTACACCCTGATACACCAGACCTACACCCTGATACAACAGGCCTAGCTAAATTAACAGGACCTGTATAAGTGGTGGTCCTGGACCTGTTCCTTGTGGTGGTTACACCACTTATGCCGGCCAAACACCCAATGACTTTTCAAGTCACAGACAAATTTCCAATGTTGGAATAAAATCATGAGTTTTGCTCCCGTCACCTTGATCATTTGTTGTCAGGTTATGTTAACAGATAAAATTAAACATGTTTGATATCATTGTAAGTTTTTAGTATTGGCTCATGCAGATGGTGATGTTCAATGATATGAACGCCGTCGATGTCTCCATCACCAAACAGGAAGCAGCAACCTGAGCTGACAGTGAGCATGGAGGAGACTCCAGGGGAGGAGGAAGAATGGCAGTGGTTTGGTGTGAGGCCAATGTTAAATACATGAGGGAGGCAAGGAAATCATTTCAAAATAAATCAGGAAATCACAAATACAAAGTCCAAACTCACTTCATAACTTTATACAATGATGATAATAATAATAATAATAATAATAAAAACAATTATAATAATCATTTACAATTTCAAAGAGCTAAAAAGTGTGGAAAAAACTGTCTTTATTCCGATATGACATTTACTGACAGACATTGAGCTGTGAAAATATACCACTGTGCAGACATGATACATGAAAGCTTCTGCATACAGTGGAATTCACTATTTGATGCATGATTGATCTGATACCATCTATAAAAATGCAAAAGGCCATTTTTTACAGTTTTAATGTAATTTTAATGATGTTCCTCACTTTGTCTTTCACCTTCTCTTACTTGCTCCACTGGCACTGTCTCTCCCCTCTTCCTCCACTTCCACACTCTTCCCTGATAAAACTATATCACCTGAAGAGGGCCCTGGTTCTGTACAGTGTAAATTACACATATAATAATATCTTTTATAATATAATAGAATTTCTAATAACATCATATAACAAACATTTCAGTTCCTTCTATTTTGCTGATTAAATTAACTGCATGCAAAAAATATCCTGCAAAATATTGACCTAAATTACCTTCAGTTGTGTATCACCTGCAATAGATGTCAAGTAAACTACCATATTTCAGTCTGTATCAAGTTATTATGAAAGTATTATTTTAAAACGGCTGTCACTTTAATACAGACTGAGTCACTCAGTGCTTCCAACTGTCCAGCATCCAATACAGGCTATAGGCCGTTTTTGTTTCATATAATAATCATTATGTGGAAATAATTAAATTGTTTGGATTCTCGCCATTGAAAAGTATTTAATAAGTTTTCTTTTTTTCATAATAATAAAAAAAGCCACTGACGCCCAGCAGTTCAATATTTTGCTAAAGGGTTACCTGCATTGATTAAATCTAATATTTTTCAGGGCCCATGTCAGTCACAGGCCCTTATGATACATCGTCTTTAGATGTGTAAAGGTGTCAGACTTTCTTCTTCAGTCTGTTAACATCTTTTCAATGTCTTCTAGTATATGATAGGCATAATAATGTACATGTAAAGGAACTGCACATCCATAGTCCACTTGGTACACAGTCACTTATTATGGCTGATTAGACCGACTGACTAAGTGTTATCACTGGGTACACTTCCACTCTGGTTACACAGTTTCCTCTCAGTTTCTATTCAACACAAAATGGTACATGACACTATATATATACCTCAATCAACAGTCAACTATTATACTAACAGTGATCCTTGTTGATGACATTATCTTAACTCCAAATAAAACACACATTTGGGACCATTAATCAATTTGTGTTGATCCATAAGAAGATGTGGTTTTAAGAACCAAAAACCATCTCAGTGTATTTCTACATCTCCTCTCTCAGGCTTCTCTCTGGACCTCTAGTTACAACAGGTCAGTGAGCCAATCAGAAGAGAGGAGGCTGTGAGCCTCTCTTCTGATTGGCTCACTTTTTTCTGATAGATCCATAATAAAATAAGTCAGATTTCAGGTAAAAATTGGGATAACCAAATCCTACAAGGTTGGATTTTGAGTCCAGGTGGGCGGGACTTGGGGCATGGCTGAGAGCGGTGACTGCTTTGTTGTGACATCACAAAGTTCCAGAAGTCCTGACGGCTGGTTTTAAGGCTCAGTTTCTGAATACAGGCTGTGTGCATTTCTCTGTGGACTGAGGCTTTGATACTTTCACAGTATTAATATAAAACCTAGACCTGATCAAACTACACATGGACATCTACTTTTATACTATATGGACCTTTAAATCAGACTTTTCCTCACTTTTTTGTTAGTGTGTGTTTGTTTGCACACTTACTTTACCTTCCTCACTGAATTCTTAGTGTTTTGAAATTTGGGCACGAATGCTCTGCTCTGAACCGTCTGTCACTTTCCTGAGAGGAGAGCCGACATTTACGAGCCTCCTCATCAGGCGCGGTTTTGACATGGATCATTTCTCATTTAATATCTGGCTGAAACAAAACAATGTCCTTGCATTCATGCTGAAACATTACCCAAGTGGATAATAAGTGATTAAGCAGCCCATCGTCTCTAAATGTTCTTACCAGGCCCGGCTGCTGCTTTTCAAAACTGTCAGGGGCCGATATGTTGGCGGGTTCGACATTATAATTAATATATGTACAAAAACTGAATTTCCATATATGTACATATAAAATAAAGACATATATGTAAAAATTATATATATGAAACCATTAGAAATTGGAACACTTTCATAAATTGAAATATACATGTTACATAAATATATATCTATCCCATAGCTGTCAATACATGTTGATATCATACACAGTAGGGTCCAAAAGTGGGAAGATAGACATGATTTCAATTAATAAGAAAGTCATATGTAAAGATATAGAATTGTAAAACTTATATAAATAAAATATATATTGTATTGTGTGTGTGCTAGTAATATATATTAACATCCCGTTAATATAGGGACATATGTGTCATAAAATACATTTCTGTGAGCATTATCACCTGACTTGACATGAAGAAACGCCTGATGAATCTGGTCCAGTATTCCCACTCTTTTAGCTTTATATTTTGTCTCCACCAGCTCTTGAGAAACATATCTGGCTCTCTAGCTGTGAGATGTTCCACTGAGTTCACCAGCTGCTCTCCGACTGTGTCGGTCTGCTGTTCACAGGTAGTGGACAGTGAGGGTTCAGAGCCTCTTGCTCTGAAAACAGCTGCTGCTGGACACGAAGTCGATGAGAGCACTTACACTGAACTAGAATAGTAAAGTTGCCATTGGCTAAAAACCCAAAACAGCAACATGAGCTGAATGAATGAGCTGCTGAGAGTTCACTAAGCTAGTAACAGGAAGTTTTTACACTAATAAAATGAACATTTTAGCAGACTTCCCAGCATATATGAGACTTGGAACTGGTTTAAAGAAAACAGGCATGATGTGAACTTGCTGTGTGTCTTAAATACATATGAAGATGAATCCTGGTTGTTGGCTGGACCACAACAGTGACTTTGTTTTCAACCACTGGACTGGGTATGAACCTGGTTCAGGACTGGACCGTGTATGGATGCAGACCGGCAGCTTATGGCTACACCTGTTGTTACAAGCAGTCTACTGAGCTGCTCTGGTTTCCCAGCTGCTCGGGAACTGCAGGGAAGATGAGGAGCACTTCCAATACACTGAGCCTGGCCTCCATTACAGCAAATAAACTATTTGCATTCCATGCATCATTTTTACTAAAGGAGGCAGAGAAATAACTACGCAGAGAGAGCAGGAGAGAGGGAGGGAGAGAGAGAAGTCATCGGTAACGAGGCTTCGTACTAATGACTATGACCAACTCTACATATCAAACACAGGGAGTTAGACACAGAGACCTGCCTCTAATAAAATGCCTCTAATTTGCCACATTGGGACATATATAGACATTTAAAAATAAAGGTCTATAAATATTGTCAGTGATTTCAACAGTATCTCCAGGCTCAGTGGGTGGTCCAGGTTATTTGGGAATATAAAATGCTGACATTTTCTCCAGCAGAGGGCTGCAGCAGAAGGTAAAGCAAAATAAGATTTGTTGTGATCATTAATCTTGATAGATTTGGGTTAGAGTGTGATTGATTAGTGAATAATTAAATACCTTCCTGGTGCACTCAGGTTTATATACCAGGGGCCAGTTGCACACAACATTTTCCTTACAGCCTGAGCTAAGGTTAAAATAAAAACAGTTGCACACAACACCCTTAAGTCTTCTCCTTAAGGTTTCCGTAAATGTTTACTTCAATATCTAAGGTCTTCTCCTTATCTTAAGCTTATACTTAAGGGATCACTTAAAGTCAGTTAATCCGTTGCCCAAAAGACCTAAGTGACCAAAAGGAAAAAAAAAACCTTACCTCTGAATCTGCCTTAACTGCAACATGGGCTAGTTCCCGTCAAAACAACAGTAGGATGAGACAGCGGTGCACGAAGGTGATAACAGGTATTCCAAGTCAAAATAAGGCAAATGAACTGTCCATGGAAACAGAAGAATTTTACTGCTGTAAAATCACTGGCACTGTTGCAAATGCCTTAACTTTTTCTGTGCAACACTCTCAAGTAACTCCATCAGCTAAGAGAGAGAGGGGAGAAATTAAACCTTAAGTGTCATACTTAAGAAGAAAGCTTAAGGTGTCTTGTGCAACTGGCCCCTAGCTCATATGTAGTTTATTTAGTCTGTAGACAGGCATATGCTTCAGTCTAATGTCACACATGCAGAAAGAACGACTTTCAAAACCAGGGAGATTATTTTTTTCTTTCTTCTTTCTACTTTTATTTATTTCCAGTGGAGCTCAGTGTCGCAGAAATGCCACAGCACCAAACAGTAAACTGTGAACGAGAGACGTGAAAGATCGTTTACACCAAAGTATTAACAGTAGAACTGGAGAAGCCGCAGCCACTGTGACTCCTGTTTCATAAGGGCAAATTAGCATTTAAATGAACTTTGAAAACAGCTTTTTTAAGAGGAAAGAGATGATGTTAGCGTGAACAGATGCAGACTGATGTGCGTGGATGCTGTGTACCTTGGTGTGGAAAAAAAAAATAAAAAAGAAGCTCGCCTGGCTGCTCACGTCCCGCTCTTCTGTCTCACCCGGCGTCAGATGAAAGAGGCTCAGCGGCGGCCGCTATCTGTGCTGACAGCTCCGGTCATGGCCGCGCCGTGTTCTGCTGCCGGGGCCTGGTGGAGCTGCCTCGACCAGCTTACATCAAGCTGTCTGGTCCTCAGTCTCTCGTGTGTGTGTGTGTGTGTGTGTGTGTGTGCGTGTGGTGAGACAGGACTGCTGCTAAGGCT